>NC_142806.1:19862228-19974397 GCF_049724085.1 Artemia sp. Qi Xiang Cuo
CCTTAGCTGCTCGGGTGGGTCTTGTCACATTTAATGGTCTAGGTTGTTCATTTTCATCCGTGAATTTACATTTCTCAGGTCGTTAGTTCGATCTTGTCTCAATTGATGGTCCAGTTTGTTCATATTGAGTAATTGTTAATTTACGTTTTTGCCTTCTAGGTAGTATGAAACTGCTTAAAACGCCTATTCTCGTTGTCGCATGTCTTGTGAGCGCATATTTCTTAGTTTTCACTTTTGGTTTTAACTCGTTATAATTTTCGCGGCTGCTTATTCTTTTACCGCATGTTTCTTTTTTCTTCATTACTTCAGATATATTTTCAGTGTCCTTTGCCTTGCTGGGTTGGATTTGTCTTGTCAAATTGGACGGTCTTGGCTGTTCAAATATGACGTTACTCATGAGTTTTTTTTCCAAAATTAAGGCTCTTAAATAATTTTGTCAAACTCTGTAGCCTCTGCGCATCGCTTTTTTCTATGGCGGAAATATCTATAATATATATATATATATAAATATAAATATATATATATATATATAAATATTTATATATATATATATATATATATATATATATATATATATATATATATATATATATATATATATATATATATATATATATATATATATATATATATGTATATATATATATATATATATATATATATATATATATATATATATATATATATATATATACAGAGAAAATATATATATATATATATATATATATATATATATATATATATATATATATATATATATATATATATATATATATATATATATATATATATATATATATATATATATATATATATATATATATATATATATATATATATATACCCGACAATTCAAGAACAAGAATATTCGAGCTAACAGATGTAATAACTGTATTCGTCCATTTTTTAATCAGAATATCTTTTAATTCAGTTGTTTTACACCTATAAACTATTTTGCAAATAATTTTTAGTATTTGTGGAACGATGGTGTCGACTGCGTGGAAATCTACTCTTCTATTTAAAAAGTCACGAGCCCTTCTCTGAGGCACATGGAGTTATTGTTTTAGATATCGCTGAAATCAGATTAGAAGCTGACTCTCCGTCTACTGGACCCTTCTATTTTAGAATAAGTAAGTTAACACCCTTTTAGAAAATACTCTGCATTACACACTTTTTTTTTGCTAAGAACATGATTTAATTATGATCAACTATACTATCTAACCGTTCATTTTAGTGAGGGTACTTGTGTGATGTACCCCCTACCTAATATTCTTCTCATATGTTTCTCTAACGCTAAATCCAAATGAAATATACCAAAATAAGATAAAATATATAATACTTTAGAAACAAATTTGGCCTATATATTTGCACATTAGGGGGGGGGGTTAAAGTATAGCGGGTATGCATTCCTAATGCATTAGGTACAGTTATTCTGCATATTATGTAGTAAGAATTGTTTTTCAACTTCACACTGTCCAAATACTTTACCCCCCCCCCCACCTCCTAATGTGAAAATATATAGCCCAAATTTTATATTTTACATCTATTCTGTTACCTCTTTGTCTTTTCTCACGCTAAGCTGAAAGAAATTAACGAAAAAAAAACGGTTCTATAATGCGTCAATGAATGAACAACTTGAGTGGAAGAGAGTTTATCATACAAATACCTGGATGAGTTATCTCATTTTCTTTTTTTGTGGCCACCATTACTGATAAGGTTAAAAATTTTTTTCCCCTAACAGATATAAGAACAAAATTCTATGAAAATATATTGTTAAACGATAAAAACAGACCAATATACAAATAAAAATAACTCCCAATCAAAAATTTTACAACTGAACGGTTTATGGTAGTGAAAGGTAAGTAGAGTTCTTGTCAATTCTTACCGGAATCGTACAAAAACTGAATGTCAAAGAAAATTTCATATCAAGTTTTGAATTTAAGGAACAGTGTGTAGTTAAAATATAGTGAGAAGAAACTTTTTGTTGTTTGTATAAATTTGTTTTCTTGTTTTAATAGTTTAGTTGAAGTTCATTATTTTTGTTTAGTTGATTGAATTCTCATGTATATGGCCTTTGGCTTTTAAATACATTATCTATCTATCTACCTATTCTAAGCAAAACTATTGACTCAAGTGATATGTTTCTTATGTGTTTTGTTTTGTCCATTGGCTATGAAACGGATGTTCATGAAAAATTGGGAAAGGTTCATTCAGTCTCCAACTCTTAGCTCTAGTTTCCTTTTAAGGACTAAAAGGGTTCAGAGGGCTAAAAGGTTTTTAATTTCTCTTGTGTCTTCTGTGCCCCTAAAACCCCCTTCAGAATTAATAAATTACTGAGAATATAACTTCTTCTAGACACTGTTTAATAATTGAAATGACTTGAAAATATTATAACGGGGGAAATTGTGAAATGAGACAGTAAAAATTAAATATATACATATACAAGTAACAATCCATATAGTGTGGCTACACATCTGGAATCTATTATCAATTAAAAGTAAAGAGAAAAAACTAGATTAAAAAGTTAACACACGTTAGAAGATGACATAAAAGCTAAATCCCCTTGTAGACATTTTTTTTTCAATTTTGATTATCTCTCTAAAACTTTGTAACTGTCCAACGAAAGTATCGATAATTTTTATTTTTTGTATATATTAATCTTTTTTTTATCAAACATTGTATTTTGGTACCGAAGATAGAAAAATGGTCGTAATTACTAGATCAAAAGTTTCTAGTCTTTATGTTTTACGCTTTAGAAAGGACTATAGTCTTGTAGCCTATTTTCCAATTTTTTTTGTGTTTTCCTAAGGTAAAATTTTTCTTAGAGCAAAGCTTTCTATGCACACCACTTCGCATGTTTTTTTTGTATTTAGTAAAGGTTCTATAATTAGTTGAAATTTGAAAGCTGTTCTTATATTGTATTTTTGTAATTCTTTCTTTAATTTTTGCTATTTTCAAGGAATAAATAATAGAGATTCTCATAGTTTTTTGGCTCTGTTTTCTCTTCTTCTACTACTTTTGGCTCACTTTTATTGAACTAATTTACAATAAATATCTTTTAATTAAAAATGGGTATCCCAAAAGAATGATCTGTAAAACTATTAGAAGAACAACAGAAGACTTAACTGAATTGACAATTATAGAAGAAGAGAAAATAGACCAAGAAACAAATACATATTTCTGTCATTTTCCTCTTTTTTACGGTAAAAATTCAAAAAAGAATATCGAAGTACTATATCCTGGAAAATTGTGCTATAAAAAGTGGTGTGTTCTTCTCGACAGAGTTGCCTGCCCAGTGTATGGTGAACTATTTAACTAAAAACAATAGTTAAAACGGTTCCACTAGGTAATCACGCAAAAAACTTTCCAATGGTGAATAATTTGACTAAAATTTTTATAACAATATCCCATTATGAAACACTGTTCAAAATCACAAATCAAACCATTTATGGTAGTGAATGGTAAGTAAAGAGCATCCCTTGTAGGGAATATCCAGAACCCTAGAAACTGGAAATTCGAAGGCAATATATGCATAAAAGATGTGTCTATCCGCTTTTCGTATTTATTCTAAATATGTCCAAATTCTTGATTATGCAGTGACTTTTATAAAGCTATTAGCCTAAGAAAATTTGCATTGAAACGCACTCAGAAGGGATTGTGAGCTTAAAGACGACGAATTTGTGAAGTTGAAGAAGTCATTAAATATAAACAGGGGTGTTCACCTCCCCCTCTATCCTCCGCTCTATGTGCTAAAGTTTGACTAGTGCTTTCTTGAAAACATCTTATAGTAAAGCAAGTATAGCCGCTCTTGGTAATTGCAGGTATTTGACTTACTGAAAGCAATCCAACTGATAATATGATTTGTGGATGAAATATAGCTAACTAAGCCCTGATGAAAAAGTTTATTTTTATGGTATTGTGCTTGTGTTTATAGCATTCATTCTAAGCATTGGAAAGGGCAAACATGTCAGACTTCTAGCGTTCACTTTACTTTCCAAACTCTTTTAGGTCGCACATCCCTAAACTTTAGTGTTCATATGTTCAGGATTATTGGAAACGGATATAGAGCACCCCCTCCCCTCGCTCCTTCTACTAAATTTTGCCTTCCTTAAAATAATATTTCGAAAATGTATGTATTTTAGACGTATAACAAAACCTCATTTAGGTATCTTTTCTTGTTCACAATAAAACAGAATCATTCTAAGTATCGGCGTGGCTGCTGCTACTCTCAGCCCCTCGCTCTTTCAGGTAAGGATACACTAATTTCCTTGGGAGATGGGGGAAGGGGCTCTAAATGACAAATACGATATTTTGGGTCGTAATTTTCAAGTTTTTATTATAGGAGGTCTTTATACATTTTCTTTTTTGGGATTTCTGCAGGTAAGCGTAACAGTCTGGTCTTTTATTTTGCGTTCAGAATTTTTCCGTTAAAAGAGAGGAGCTATCCCTCCCCTCATCCTCCATATTTCAGTACGAGTATATTTTTATTTCAGGAGAATAGGAGTATCCCTCCCCTCGTGTTAATTATTTAAAAGTAAGTTTTCTTTTTTTGTTTTGTATTATTTAAAAGTAAATTCTCTTTTTTTGTTTTGTATTACCATGGCCCTAGTGCTTTTAGCGCAAAAAACTTAGGCCTACTTACTTACTATTCCAAATATATTTCTCTAAAGGAAGGGAGGTTTGGTGGTAAGCTCCTCCTCCTCTATGTTGATATGAAGGAAGTTTCACAGAAATCTGTCGACTTGGGGCCTAAAAATGTGCGTCACTTTTAATGTCCCCCCCCCCACATGAATTCTTGGTAAACTCCTCCCCAATATTGTTGACTCGCACTGATACAATTCCTTGTATAAATCAATAAAGCCTCAATTGAATTGATTCAGGCAAATGAAGCGTAGGAATAATTACTTATGATTGCAATGGTATTAGTTGCGTACAGGGTTAAGGCTTGAATGTGTCGCCACATTGCAGCATTATCTCTGAACTCGGATGCTGTTTAAATAGCTATTCGATAGTTTGAAACAGCTCAGTTATATCCAAATTTCTTTTCAATGGTATATTGGTCCTGTTTGGGGCTAAAATTGTTGTTTGTGGCACAAATTGCTTGCAAATATCTTTGCTGTAACAAATTGTTCGTTGTTGAATTAAGATATAAAGTTGTCTTGGATTTTATTTTCTAAGATTGTCTTTAATCCATTTTGTGAAAATGTCTATCACAAGCCGAAATGGGTTGAATTCCCACTTTCGAGCTGAATAAGAAAAAGAAAAAAAGAATCAAATTTAATATAGCAATTAAGGTAAACAAAAAATATTGAAAATGTTAAACAGGTTTTAAAATTTCAAAATAATTAAAACTTGGAGGATTAAAAGAAACAAACCAATGAAACCACAAGTGAAAATTGAGTCTTGTGACTAAAAATTTCGCAGTTTAATAAAACAAAGTTGAGACTATAAAAACAAATCTCAAAATTGGCGAAACAGCATGAAATAATTGAAAGGGAGAAAGAACGTGTGCGTGGGTGGGGGGGGGCAGGGTAATCACTTATTTAACATATCACCTATATTCGGGACGAAAGTAAAGGTAGCAAAGTTTTTGTTAGGAAGGGTAACTGAGTTTTATACCTTTAATTTTTCGTTGATGTTCTCTATTAATTTCCAGTAATTTTTTTTTGCATTCTTTGTAAAATTGAAAGGGAAATGAATACAAGTTTGTTTTCTTCTGTTACAATCATAGTTATTTCTAACATCAATCCTATTTTGTATCCCTCCTTTCATATTTCCGAATAATCCAAATAGCAACTCAAGTTCAATGCCTAGTTTATGTTGCGCTGTTGCACGGGTGCCGATTCACAAAAATAAGAGGGTTGAGGGAAGGAGTTTTCCAACTTCTAAAATAAATATAGAAAAAATGGGAGAGACCATTATATTTTTCCTCTTTTTTTTTGTCGGAAAATACCCAAGAAAGGATTTTCGTAATCTAAGGGAAAAGGGGAAAAAACTACAGGTGCTTTTGCCTCCCACAATTTGTGCCTCTGTGTTTTTGATTTTTTAAAGCCGTCTTTTTATAAAAAAAAAAAAAAATTGACGCTAGTGTAATTTTTGGAGTTTAAGGCTGTCGTTCTTTTTAAAACCCGCATTTTTCAAACATTAATATCTGTACTGGACGTTGGTTCATGAAAACGAGACTTTTTTCAGCGATGGGACCAGATAAATCTGAGCTGATTTTGGGGGCTAGTACATCTCCTGAAAGGGATTCATGGATCCAGTCACTTCACATGGCTAGTTATAGCTACGTTCGAGCTCAAGCGGATTCCTTGAAGATTCGTCTAACAGAGCTGCAAGAAAAAATAAAAACAAAAGAAGATGAGGGGAGAGGGTGTGTGTATAACTGGAGAGAGACCTTCTATTGAAGTTGGCATTGGTTGTGACAATTTGAGGTGTGATGCCAATGGCTATCCCCCCGATGCTAAGATCGTTGTTGGCTATCGTAGCAAATCATGTTTCTTCTGGAATAGGTTATGTGAAACGGAAACGGTTAAAGTAAGTTTTTCGTGATCTTAGTTGTGTTTGTATTTTACTGTTTACTTTTAAACTGTTAGCCTACTATTTCGCCTTAGCTCATTTTTTTCTTTTATATTGTTTTATTTTCAGTTTTACTATTCTATTGATTATTTTCGATTTTATTTTATTTAGTTTTATTTGATTTGTATATGAATTTATTTTATGACTATTACTACCAACATAATAGCGTATGCTTACATAAAGGGAGGGAGGTGGGATGGTATTACTCTCCCCTCCAGGTTGGTCGGAATAGTTGACCTCCTTGTAAAAGCTTAGAACGCGTTGTTTGCTGTTCCAATTTTACTGTTTGGCCTTAGCTCAATTTTTTTCTTATTCATTAAATCAGGAAGTGGTAAGCTAGAGCCTTGTCACACTAAACAGTACAAAACTCCTGATCACTGCCATGAGTCCCAAAAATCAACAAAATAAACCAACATATATGAAACAATAATGTTTTTTTGTCTCACGGAATTTGAGTTTTAACAATATGTCAAAGTTTTTACTCAAGGTTTTCTTGAAGGAATTAACTGAAGCCGGAATGGTTTAAATGAGTTTTTTTTTCATATGTCTTATGCTGCAAACATTTCGCTGGTTACTTTTATAATTCTATTGTTTGGCCTTGGATCAATTTTTTATTTTTATTAAACCAAAAGGTGGTAAACTAGACCTTTGTCATATTAAACAATACGAGATGCTAACCATTATATTAATTTCCGAAAGCCAACAAAATAAGACCAAAATCCATGAGACAAAATTAATTTTTAATAGAAAGATAATTTTTCAATAAAGTAAATTCAATTTAATTACAGGTCTAACTTTTTATTTAAGATTTTCTGATGAGAATGACTTCAAGTCTGAACAGTTGAACTGAAATTTTGTATACTATTTTTTGTGCTGTGAACACGTCACTGGCTGCTTTTCTAATTGTACTGTTTGTCCTTTCCTCAGTTTGTTCCTAAATATTAAATCCAAAAAGTGGTACGTCAAGTAAGCTTTTTAAGTGAATTTAATCCCTGTGTGTCAGATTTCGCAATCTTTGGCAAAGGATTACAGGTCCTGACCTAAATAAAATTATTATTGCTACTATGTGACGTCACCATTACATTACTGGTCGTCTCTGGACTTAGATTTATGGATTACGATTTAGATTGTGGCTGCTTACGACTGAAATAAGATGGCTGAATAGTTGGTGTTTAGCCCCGTTCTGAACTTTTTGTGTAGATCACTCACAGAAGGCGTAAAACTTGATATGATCGTCAAGAGTGCTATAATCTTTTTCGAACGCGATTCAGTTTTACAAGCTATGAGGACCCTTCATACTGAGCTGGGTATCCAAACCCGGATGGTTTCGTATGCCAAGGATGATGGCAATATTACTGATATGTGGAAGTTGCTAGTCATGGTGGCAAAGCAAAATGTTCTGAGACTGAAGTTTGTAATTTTTAGTCCGTGTGAAGTACCTGCCATCGGCGAGTCTGTTCCTGCCACAGTAGTTTCGAAAATAAAGGAACTTTCGAGAAAATTAGATGGATTTATGTTGAATGCTTGCCGCTTCCCGACCAGCCTGCCTGACAAATCCCAGCCTCCTCAATCCACACCCCCTCACCACTATACTCTGTGATACTTAAGAACCCCCCAAAAGACTTAAAAAGCCCAAATGAACGAAACACTCATCGATAAAGTATGTCCAAATCTGAACGATATAGCCGAGTTACGCCGCTCTAACGACGAGTGGAAACTTGTTGTTCGGTCCGGGAAAACCGCAGGCCAGACAGTCGAAAATGTTAGGCGTGCCGAACCATTGCTCTACATTTCCCTCGAGGTGCCTGCTTTTTTCGCGGCAATTAAGCGAGTGCCAGAAGATTTAGACGTCCTGTCGCTGAAAGAGCTAATCCCAAAGTGCATTAAAACAGCACAGTGTGGCAAAGCCCGAACATTTGAAGTTTAGCTTCCGTTTCAAACTGATCTTGATACGTTTCTGAAAGCATCTATGAAAGTGGGGTATGAACGCCTTCCGGTTTATGTGGTAGGAACGCCTTGGTGTTCCTACCACATTGCTGCTTCAATTGTCATGCGATTGGTCACCTCACCGTGAATTTTAAGAACAGTGCACTGTGTTCTAAGTGTGGCTCCGTCGATCACAAATTGACGCCTGATAGTCCATGCCAAAGAAGTGCCTTTTGTGTTTGTTGCAAGACCAAGGTCATACCTGTTATAGTGTAGTGCCCGAAAAACCGCAAAACTTAAACACATGGCCCCATTTCTACTATCATGGAATATAAATGGGCCATTTACAAATAAATTTTCTATGTTGCAAAGCGTCAGCTGCAGTTGTAACGTGATTTCCCTCCAGGAATACTTTGTTACTAAACATGGTTTCAAGATACTTACACTTGAGGGCATGACGTCGTACTTCGTGCCTGCTAGAAAATTGAATAACAGAGTCAGACCCTCTGGTGGACTTCTTACTTTCGTTCAATCGGCTCTCCGTTCTATCTTGTTCGACCTAAATGATCATTACTTAGCTGTGAGAGTAGACTTTTGTGTTAACATTAGTATGTATCTACCCACTGATTGCTCCAACGATCAGTCAGAGCGATTATTTGCTTTTTCGTGCGAAAAGTTAGGTTCTTGTGTAGAAAAAAATTCGGCGTCTAGGTTTACGTTGTGTTATAGCCATAGACTTTAATTGTAATGTTTCTGAACCAGACTCTTAGGAGTCTCCACGTACTATTATAGTTAAGGACTTATTTAGTGATTTTTTGCGTGTATTAGATAAAATGTCTGATTTTGCGTATATTCACACGTCTTCGCGAACCTCTAACTTGGACCACGTTGCTGTATCTTCAAATCTGACTGCCGATACAGTTAACCTTATATTTGATTATCAGCTGTCTGACCACTTACCTATAACTTGCTCTATCGGTGTGCCATGTTCGGTTTCTCAAAGTAGTCCACTAGCATGTGATTCCTTAGCACGGCAGTATCGTCGTGATTGATCAAGGATTGACCAAACTCAGTTCCTCGAGTCGATTGACTCGATTCTAAGTAAAGTTATTGTCCCGTTTCACCTCCTCCAAAAGTAACTCCAGTTGCCTAAGAATGAAGTCCTGATTTGTCTTGATAAATATTGTCCTGAAAATATGTCATTCCCTCTGGTTTGCCGAAAAACACGCTGTCCTATGCAACATGTCTTCAAAGAAATCGTTCCTGGATGGTCCACAAATCCAGAGCTTTTTAACTCATGGGGACAAGCAAAGTTTTGGTTTTCTATATGGAAAGATTGCGGGCGTCCTACTACCGGGCATGTGAATGACATAGGGATCTCTACAAAGCGGAAGTTTTCCAAAATTCTTGCTAAGCATCGTAGAGATCTTATTAATAGCTATTCTGCCCGTGCAAAACAAGATCGAAACATTGTATTCAAATTTGTCTCCTCCTCAGCACTCCCTTTTTTGTCACCGTCCTCAGCTGACATTCCAGAAGCTGGATGATATGCATATTATGAATCTGAGTTTTCTGCCTTTGATCCCTTCATAGAGCAATCTTATGAAGTAGCTCTGGATCAGTTTCTGGATGCTCAACCCGATGAAAATTTTGTGGTCAGTACCCGTTCTGTTGAAGATGCCATTCATAAATTAAAATGGAAACGTTCATCTGGGATTGACCATGTTAGTGCTATTCATTTGAAATGCAGGGGAAAACTTCTTACGGATCATCTGTCTCTGCTTATGCAGATCGTTTTCACTCGGGGTATCGTTCCTTCTTCTTTTTGTATCGGAGATCTGAGCCCTATCTCTAAAAAAGGGAAATCTGAATTACACTGTACATCAAACCTCCCTATTACTGTAGCTACATCCCCTTGCAAACTCTTTGAGTTACTATTTATTAGGGAACTTGAAAAAATTTGGTATACCCCTCCACACCAGTTTGAATTCAAGTGAGGTACCGGGTGTGCCGACGCTCTAACCGCTGGTGCAAATGCCTTGATCGATGTGGAATCGTCTGGAGAAAGACTTGTTTTGGGGGGACATGATGTCAGACGTGCAATCGACTCTCTTATCCACGTTTCGATGCTTCTGAAAGCTGGTAAACGTGGATTGAAGCTGGCTATTATTCGTTCTCTTCGGGATTTATATTTAAGACTTCATATCCGCCTGAAACTACCCCCAGATTAAGGAATGCCCTCGATTCCGTGTAGAAAACTTGTCCTAGTCAAGAAATGGGATCCGTCAAGGAGCTGTCACCTCTCCCGACCTCTTTAATAACTGTGTTCTGGAAGCACAAGATTTGTGCCCTCCTTCACTGATTTTGTCTTCTGTAAACCTTTCCTTGATATGCTATGCTGACGATATCCTAAGCCTTAGTCGCACCCTTCAACGTATCTCCGAAATTTCTGGAATTCTTGACGCAGAATATCAGGAAGTTGGGCTTGAATTCAACTCCTCCAAATCTAATATTGTCCTGTTTAACTGGAAAACAAATTCCTTTGCCCCTTCCATTACCTTTAGGTCTGCCCACTGCTTCTTCTAGTCGACACACCCGAAAACTTCTTCTTGAACAAATTAGACGTAGGATCTCAGCAGCTTACGCTTCCATTGTATCTTGTAAACTTTGATTGAACCGACATCATCTAGCAAGTCTTAATAATGCTGTTGCCCTTCCCCATATCCTCTACACTGCACCTTTCTGTAAAGTTCTAACTAAAACAGACAAGAGAAAAATACGATCCATGTTCTTCGGTTTTGCCAAGTATACGCTTCATCTGCTTCCGTGGTATAGAAATTCGCTCACTATTGTGAAATTCAAGGTTGCTGACCCAGAGGTTGCCGTCGCTAGACGGATAGCGAAACATAATCGAAAAATTGATGGGAACGATTTTCTCTTTCTGTATGAAGTCCGCTCCTGCTATTGCCCTCCACAAAGGGATGATGTAAAAAACCTATCCAGCTATAGGTCCAAATCTATTCTGTCTGCCTTTAGAAAGATTATGGAATTCTTTTTTTTTTGTTTAATAGAAGATTGTCTTGAAAAGAATGCAAAATCTCACTACTTCACCTACTTCACTAAATCTCAGTTCGAAATCTCCGAAAGGGAAATCCTGCTTGATTGGCCCCATAGTGATGTCACTGTGAACTACTCACGAATTCGCCTATCAGAACCCTTACTGCAAACGGCGCTGCAGATAGACCTTGAGGAGTGGCGCCCCTCGAAGAAATTATAGGCTAGCAAACTGGAAATATTTGCACTGGATTCTGTTTGATGGATGTTTCTTCAGTTTTTTTTTTTTTTTAGGGGGGGGGGGGGTTGAAAAACTTCCTAGCTAAGCTACCCAAACAGTATTTGGTAATACAATAGGCCAAAAGGTGCTCACATGATGGTAAGACAGCCAATCTTATTGATAGTGTTATTGCAAATAAAAGACTGTGGGGAACGATACAAGATACAAGGATATATGGGAGTGCTGTTATTAATGTTGAGAGTAAAAATCACCGTCTAGAAAATTTAGGAAGGGTAATTACCTTCCGTGAAGTTATGACGTTGGTAGACTCCGTGATGAGAATTTGAGAGAAGCTTTCCAGGATCAGTTGAATATTAAACTAAACAGTCTAAAATTAGACAATGAAGAAGACGGGGGAAATAATCTAAAGAAAATAAATTGTGAAGTAGCAGATGTCTTAGGGAGGAAAGTTAGAAACACAGCTAGGAAAATTTCTGAAAATGCTTTAAGGTTAGTAGAGATAAGAAGGGGCTTGTACAAGAAGGATTTGAGTGATAGATTATATGAAAATTGGATGAATGTAAGGAAAGGAGAGAAAACAGTAAAATATCAATTAAGGATGTATGAAGTGAATGCCATGGATAAAATTGCTGAAGATCTAGAAGGTGCAGCCTGCTAGCCTGAAAGGATTTAAAAACAATAAGGCCCCGGGTGCTGATAGTGTGGCAAATTAGTCTTTTAAATATGGTGGTTGTCAAGTTAGAGAATTACTGAAGATTATGAATGCGGTTTTTGAAACAGGGAAAGTACCCAGCGGATCTACGAAAAGGTTAATGGCTTAGTATAATGATACTTCTTAGATTTCAAGATGTTGTAGATAAAGTTTTAAGAGAACTGTGTGGATAATGGAAGGGGAGAGAATGTGTCGATCGAATTTTCACTCTTTGATTGGCAATAGAGAAGGGGCTGAATCACCAGACCCCTTTAGCCCATAGTTTTATAGATTATTAGCATGCGTTTGATTCGGCCGATAGAAGAGCTTTAGCCGAGGTCCTACTCTTGTATGGCATACCTGGCAAATACATTAAAGTAATTAGTGCTATATACGAGAATAGCATTGCTGCTGTTGGAAATGAGCTTAGTACCTGGTTTGCATTGAATCAAGAGTTAAGCAGGGTTGCGTTCTGTCCTCTTATATGGATAATTTTGATGGACTATGTCCTAAGGAACACGGCAAAGGCTATGGGACAATATGGGAGAGCATGGAATCAAATTGCAAGGTAAAACTTTCCTAGACATATATTATGCTGATGAGTTGAGCGTCCTACATGAAAATTTTTGGGAACTCCGGGCAGAAGAATATGCCCGCAAATTAATGTTAAGAAGACTATGTCGGTTAGACTGGGTATGAATGAAGGTGAAGATGCTATGTTGGATAACGAGAAGATTGATCAAGTGGACGGTTTCACTTACTTGGTAGCATCATTAGTAAAGATGGTCGATGCTGTGAAGATGAAAAAGTATAATATCCAAGACCCAGGGTGTTTTTTCACAGATGGAAAAAGGTTGGAAAAATGGGAAGATAAGTTTGAGAACAAAGACTAGAACATTGGAAGCTGTAGTGGTGACAGAGGTAAAGTAGGGTTCTGAAACGTGGGCGCTCTGTTCTGAAACGTGGGCGCTCCGAAAGACTGAGGAGCATTTGCTAGATGTTTTCTATAGGAATTGTCTTCGGATTATTTTGGGTACCCGTCTGACTCATCGTATTTCAAACAGTAAGCTGTACGAAAAATGTGGTTCTATCCAGCTTTCCCGCATTAATGAGAGAAAAGTTGAGAGTGCTAGGACACGCTCTACGAATAAAGGATGACAAGTTGCCAAAGACCGTCCTTTTTGGCCAACCATCTAGGCCGAAAGAAAAGCAGTTTGTCCCCCAATTGGGTGGGAGGACGCCATAAGGAAGTGTTTAAAGGAATTAGAAACTTCTTGGAAGGGTGTTAAGAGGGAGGCTTTAAATAGATTGGGATAGAGGGGGAGCGTGCTTAGCTCTGTTCTCTTCAGGGGTTTGACACTGCTGTGAGTTCTTAGTAGTAGTTGTCTCAGTTCGGATTTGAGAAGCGACACTTGACAGAGCATGTTGTCTTAGCAGTTACCCAATTTGTCCATGAAGTCCTTGATAAGAATGAAATTCTAGCTTTTTCATTCGTGGACATAATGTTGACACGATTTGTCATTGGATTTCTAATGATGAATTGTCAAATTGCGGAATACATGGTAAGCCAAGTATATAATATTTCAATGGTAGAGTTCAGTGTGTTGATACAGATGTACCTGTATCAGCATCTACAAAGCAATCAAATGAAGTCGGAGTAACTCAAGGGTCGATTTTATGCCATCTGTTGTTCTTAATTTAGGTTAATTATATTAATTTGGTTGCCGACCTAAGACTAAAGGTTATTTTGCAGGTAGTGCAGCATGTGTAATTTCTGGAATTGATGGTAATAATGTTAAGCCTAGTTTGATTAATATGTACGATATACCAATATCAATGTTTGTAGCAAAAAAAGGCTTATGCAATATTAGCGTACATATCAAGTGTTCCCATGTCTGGAATCTGTAACTTCTTCAGTGTCTAAATTTGTTATTCCTTACCCACTTTCATTATTTCCATCTGAAAGACAAATTCAAGCACAATCTAAGAATCATGCTACTGGCGTCAATTCATGAAAATTTAGGGTGGGAGTTTATTTTTCAGTATCTAAGGTAGTGTTTTTCAATATTTTGAATGCAAGTACAAAAAAAGGTATTTTTCAATGAAAATACCCCCGAAACTTTTTTTTCAGAATTTAAAGGGGGACAAGAAATGTAGGTGGAAGGCAAATCAGTGACTTTCGAATCCTTCTAATCTCCTTTAAACACTAATCTAATTAGAAATTAATTAATTAGTTATTTAATTAGAAATTAAATTCTAATCTCGTTTAATCACTCCTTTAAACACTTACCTAAAAGAATGTAAATTGTAGTGTAGATCAACAACGATCAATATAGGAAGTTTTTATTATACTATAATTTTTTTATCATGACATTATATATATAATCTTCATGTGTAATTAATTTAAATTTAACTTTTTGGCTGAAGAATTGTCCGTATGGATCTGAAATACTGTGATTCTTGCATGGAACCAATATGGATCAACTTTTGATTTTGATCTTCTGTTTTGTATTTTAAGAAGTAAAATGAAATCATACGTTTTGGATATTTTTTTTCTTTTTTCTTTCATTTGTTTTCTGTATCTTACTTTATACTATCTTTTTAACTTAATATATCATAAGTAATAAATGAATCTTGACCCTAAAAAGTGAGATTAATCAATATTTTTCCAGTATAATTTTGCTTGATCCCGCCGATCAATCCTGCTTTCTAGGGCTATAATGAGAGAAAATTTGAGATTGTTAGGGCATATTCTGCGGATGAAGGATGACAGATTACCAAAGACTGTCCTTTTTGGCTAAACGGAAAGTAGGTCGTCTACGGTTGGGGTTGGAGGGTGTCGCAAAGAAAGATTTGAAGGAAATGAGAACTTCCCGGGAGGGTGTGAAGAGAGATGCTTTGAATAGATTGGGATGGAGGTGGAGCGTGCGGAACTGTGTTGTCCTAAGGCCGCTTGGTGCTGCGATGAGTTAGTAGTAGTTGCATTTTGTTCAATTTACGGGCAGTCAATCTGGTACCTGAGAATATGCTGAGACATTTCCTCTGTGAAACATTTAGTAAGTCTTCCTCAGCCTTTCGAAGCGCCAAAGTGCCAGAATCATGCTTGACCACTCATTACCATGACTTCCAATATTCCAATTCCTTTCCTTTTTCAGAGCAACTCAAATCCATGCTTTTTGCGAACTGCCTGTTTTACACCAAGCATCACTGATAAATCAAAGGATATCCTAGTCCGATTCACAGTGCACGAAGTCAAAGAAGTGAGTACAAATACAACAATTGTTATTGGTCACTGTGAGTTACCTATACATAACCTTCTAGAGTCAGAGAGAATCCGTCTGCCAGTGTTGTCACAGACAAAATCTCCAGTTGGATTTATTAGTTTAACTATTTGGACGCCCGTTTACTCCAATAAGTCAGAAAGTCTAGCGGGGACGCCAAAACGAGCGAGTCCAGAACATGAATCGAAGCGATTTCAAAAGGCAAGTTTTTTTAAAAGGTAATTTTGTCTAAAGTAAAAAAAAAGTTAATTTAAAAACTAAACATATTCTTAAAAAATTAAAGGTAAGAGTAAATCATAAAGGGAAGGTTTTTTTTAAGCTAAGAGTAATTTTTAAAAAGGTAATTTAGTTAAAACTAAAATAAAAAGTTTATTTAAGAAGTAAACATTTTCTTTAAAAAAATAAAATAAAGGTATGAGTAAATCGTAAAGGTAAGACTTTTTAAATGTAAGAGTATTTTTGTAAAAGGTAATTTAGTTAAAAGTAAAACAAAATTAATTAAAAGGTAAACGTATTTTTAAATACATGAAAAAACTAAAGGTAAGAGTAAATTGTGAAGATAAGGTTTTTTTAAAGGTAAAAGTATTTTTTTAAAAGGTAATTTAGTTAAAGATAAAAAATTAATTAAAAACGTAAATGTATTACTAAAAAAATTATTTAAAAGTAAGGGTAAATCATATAGCGAAGGTATTTAAAAGGTAAGAGTAATTTTTGTAAAAGGTAAAGGTAAAAGGTAATTTCGTTAAAACTAAAAAAAAAATTAATTTAAAAGGTAAACATATTCTTGAAAAAAGACAATTTTAAGGTAAGAGTAAATTATAAAGGGAAAAGTATTTTTTTATGGTAAGAATAATTTTTAAAAAGATAATTTAGTTAAAGGTATAAAGTAAGAAAAAGTTTTAAAGGTAAGAGTAAATCAAAATGGTGGGACTTTTTTAAAAGGTAAGATTAATTTTTTAAAAGGTTATTTAAAAAGTAAGCGGGTCCTTTAAAGAAGAGTTTTTAAGGTAAGAGTAAATCTGCGTCAAAGGACAAAGTGAAACCTCCCGAAAAATACCCCACCGCGGAAAATACCCCCCCTCCCCACGGAAAATACCCCTCTGGGAAATACACCCCCCGTGGAAAATAAGGCTTTCCAAATTTGATAATTTTATTTGAGTTTTATTTTTTTCATTTCCGTAGAGGGAAGGAATTTTATTGCTTGTGTATTATGAGCCACTCACTCAAGTTTACACTATGTAAAATTCGAAGAACTCACCATTTTTCTCGTTAGTTTCTTTTGTTACTTTAGAAATAAATTTGGGCTATAGGTTTGCATATAGCGGGTCTGCATAGAAAGTGTCTTTGGTGCAATTATTCTGCATATTACATAGATAGATAGAGAAGTGTATTTTAAAACCAAATATACGGCCATGAACATAGTAAAATAACACAAATGAAAGGCACAAATAACATAAACTTTGATCAGCGATCTTCATAAAACACTTAAATGAAACACTACATTAACCTAACAATAATACTTAATAATTGGAAAATCGGTCATTGAAAAAAAAAACCGCCAAACACTTGGAAAAAAACACTTAAATGAAACTTTTTTTTTTTTTTTTTTTTTTTTTTTTTTTAACACAATTTCTCGATACCTCGCTATTCTTCTGTAAATTTTTAGTGGCCATACCTAGAAAGAATTGTTTTCTGTCTTCAAACTGTCCAAATACTTTACCACCCCCCTATGTGCAAATATATAGCCCAAATTATATATTTCCCTTATATTCTGTCACTTGTCTCTGTCTTGTCTCGCGCTAAGCTGAAAGACACAAACGAAGAAACCGGTTTGTTTTCGAGTTCTACACAGGGTAAACTTGAGTGAGTGGCGCATAATACACAAGTACCAAAATTCTTCCCCCCCTACGGAAAAAAACGAATTAAAATTCTAAAATTTGGGTATTTTTCGCGGGGGGGGGGGTAAAAGCTGGCCACCGGTAAGCAATAGTTTTATCTTATGGCAAACAGCAATTAAAAACGAAAATAAATAACAAGAAATAATTTGAAATAAAAACTATAGATTCGAATTTAATGACAGAATTAAATTGGATCTATTGCACAAAACCTTTTCATTAAAATACCAAAAGTTATTATTTAACTAAAACTTGACAATAACTTAAAGGATCTGCTCATTCCCTTTCTCTCCCAAAACTAACTGTCTTACCAATTAAAGCTTACTTTGAATCATGATTAAACCCATCGCAAAAAAAAATTCATATATAGGGCAATTATGCTTCCGTCCTATTTGTTTATTTTGCTAGATTTGATTAAAAGGTAAAGAATTTGATACAGAGTTTGGTTATTATACCCTGTTTTTGTTATATATATCCTGTTTATAATATTCTCTATTATACTATACCCTGTTTTATATCCTGTTTTGTCTCTCGGCTCGGGGACAGAGTTCGAATTTTCAGAAAAGTTTTTTATTTTTTTCGGGAGTTGGAGGTAAAGGAAATTCAAATTTTAGGGGAAGGGAGAAAATTATCTTTCTCTAGTCCTTATACGAAATAGTAGACGCTGGTGTTTTTTTTTCTTATATTTGTCGTCTGACAGGTCCCTTGGCTGGTTTATATTGAAAAATAAGTGTGTTTTGTAATTATAGTACGGTATATTATTGATATACCTTGGGCTTGTAATCAAGCACTAAATTTAACTTTTTTACCCTCAGGGACATCGAAGAGCCCATTCTCTGCCCCCTAAGCTCTCTGTGAAACTGCAACTACCATCAAGTGGTATAGGGACTAAATTATTGACAAATAATATTTTACGAACGTACCGTTTTCATTCTGGACTTGGTGGTGATATATTCGTCCATGAGAGCATGCTCGAGTCAAAGATTCACAACTGTATCCCGACTCAACTTTTGTAAGTCTTTCTACTTCTTCTCTTAACAGTGGTTTATATTATTGGTCCAAATCTTATTTGGTTCAAATTTATACGTCCAAATTTTATGGGTCCTTTACGTTTCTGCGTTTTTAAATTCTTAGAATAAGTCAATTGAAAAATTCTCAAATACAATTAAATAATGTTGAATTCTAAACATTGTTGGCTTGCATCTTCGTGATAAAATATTAAAAACAGAAACATAGGAAGGCTATAGAGAAGGGCTTAGAATTTTGGGGAGGGGAGGAGAGTATACTCGGAGCCCTTTTCTGATCTTATTTGCCTCTGCCAATACAAGGTCCTCTAGATCTGACTAAATCCAACCGTCTAATGAATTTAACAACATCTCATATGATATAATTCGACTCACCCAAACGTAAAAAAGGAGGCGGCTTCAATGAAACTTCTATGGAAAACAATTACCTTTCTTTTCATTCTTGCTCTTTTTTTCTTTAAGATTGATGTCTGAAACATCTTGTCTTTTGAATTGCCGCAGTCATCTAATTTTTTCCAAGCCTGTAATCTCTGTATTGTCAAGAGAAGTGTCATTGATTCTGAATACTGAGCATGGTCTAGACGGTGCCTTAGCAAGTTGCCATGGTTAAGTAACTAGGGACAAAAAGTATCACAAAAAGAGTGAGTTTTAGCAAAGAGAAAAATAAAGATTATTGGCCTGTACTTCGGCGGTAAAACTACTACTACTAACAACTCATTGCAGCACTAAGCCGCCCGATATCAGCACAGCTACGTGAGTCCACATCCATATCAATCCATCAAAGCCTCCCTCCCTATACCCTCCCAAAATTTTCAGTTTGCATTAAACCTTTCCTTACGACCTCTTCGCACCCTATTCGAAGACGATTTGCTTTTCGTTGGGCCTTAGATTGTTGGCCAAAAAGGACGATCTTCGGCAGTCTGTCATCCTTCATCCGCAGGACTTGTCCTAGCTATCTCAACCTTCCTCTGATTATAGCCCCAGAAACCGTGATAGAACCATATTTTCATACAACTTGCACTTTGAAATATGATCAGTCAGACGGGTATCCAAAAGAACCTGTAGACAATTCCTGAAAAAGAATCTAACAAATCTTCCGTCTTTTGCAGCACTTACGTTTCACAACCATTCTTGACCACTGTCATCACTATAATTCCTAATATTTTAGTCTTTTTCCGTAGACTTATCTTCCTATTCTTCCAAACTTTTTTCAACTGTAAAAAAAACACCCGGGGGCTTCGCTATTCTACTTTTAACATCTAGACTACATCCACCATCTTTGTTAATAACACTACCTAGGTAAGTAAAGCTATTCGCTGTCTTCTTAACATTTATTTTCAAACCTATTCTTGCGCCCCAACTCTAAACTTCCAAAAAGCATACATTTTGCCTACATTTTAATCTAGGACACTTAAGTAATCAGCATAATCTAATACTAGGAGATTTTTACTTTCTCCCTAGATTCCATACTCTTCCATAGCCTTTGCCAGACTCCTTAGGACAAAGACCATCATTACCCATACAAATCGAGATAAAACACAACCCTGCTTAACTGCCTATTCAATAAGAAACCAGCTATTAACCTCATTTTCTACCGCATTTTCTAACCGTAGCAATTTTATTCTCGTACATAGTACTAACCATTATAATGTATTTATCTGGCATACAATACAAGGATAGAACTTTTCTTTGAAGCTCTTTTATCGGCTGAATCAAACGCTTGCTCATAATCTACAAAACTGAGGACTAAAGGAGTCAAATGACTCGGGTATTTCTCAATTATTAATCAAAAGGGTGAAAATTTGGTCAGTGCTTCCTCTCCCCTTCCTAAAATCGCCCTCTTCTTCTCTTAAAACTTTTTCTACAGCTCCTCTGAGTATAAAAAGCATGATCATACTAAGTAAGTTGCTTCCTACTGAATCCAAGCAAATGCCTCTATAATTACCACATTCACTCTTATAGAGGGGTTCAATTAAAGTTTTCTTAAAATCGCTAGACACTTCCCCCTTTTCAGAATCATATTTCTAATCTTCAGTAATTTATTTCCTACTGCACATCCATCATGCTTAAGAAACTCATTTGTGACACTATTAGAACCTGGGGCTTTATTATTTTTTTTAGTTTTCGTACTGTAACTAATTCTTCCTTGCAAAATAAATCTTTCCTCACTTCCAATAAGTCACGAACTTTCTCATTCTTTTTTCTATCTTTTCCTGTAGTTCTATCACGGTTTAGCACACTCAAAATGTTCTGCCCATCCTTCTTTTACTCTTTCCTTGTCTCAATTCTGGGCAGGTCCTATTTTCAAAAGAGAAAATTGAGTATTCCCTCTCAATAAATGATAATGCAATGTTTTATTAGTATGCTGCATCTTCGAGATCTTCAGCAATTTTATCCACGGGCTTCATTTTAAACCTTCGTATTTCATACTTTAAACCTTATCTAATTGCTTTAGATTCCTCTAATTTTCATATGATCTATCACTCAAATACAAGTCTCTCCTCATTTCTAATAGACTCAAAGCATTTTACTTATATTCCTAGCTGTGTTTCTAACGTTCCTACCTAAGACATCATCTGTTTCTCCACAAACTTTATTTTAGAATAAAGTCTTATAATCTTTTACATTGTCAAATTTTAGATTCTGTAGTTTAATATTCAACTGTTCCTAGAAAGTTTCGCTCAAATTCTCATCCTGGAATCTACCTACGTCATAACTTCCGGAATGTAGTTACCCTTCCTAAATTTCAGCTTTAAATTAACCCTAGACACTCCTATATGGTGATGTTTACTTTTAACATCAAAACAGGGCTCCTACATAACCAAGCATCTTGTATCGATCCTGTCAATCTTCGGTTTAACATTACATTATCAATAAGGTCAGCCTTCTTGCCATCATGTGATGACCATGTTACCTTACCAAACATCATATGAATAAATTTTTTGTCGTTTATAACTAGATTGTTATGCCTACAAAATTGCATCAGTCTATAACCATTACTATTTTCTTTTCGTATACCAATTTTACCTTGGCTGGGATAATATCTACCCTGTTTCCACCATCCTGGGTGTTAAATTCTCTTTGTAATCGTGGTTTGCTATCACAAAGTGAAAAGGATAACTTAGTTGAGCTCATATCCTACTTGGCACAAATAAATCACGTGCAGAAATGTGCTGAAATCAGCGCCGTTCCTCTTCGACGCGTTCGTAAAAAGTCTCAGATCGATGACTGGTCAAAAAACAGAGATCTAGTAAATGCGTGTAGCTTGACTAAGCTATGGCTTTCGGTTTGGGTTGCCCGCGAGATGGTGTGGTTAATGACTTAAGGCTCCGTGCGAAAAGGAAATCCAATAAGGAACTGAAAAAACCGTAAGCTATTGCTGATCCATAAAAATATGATCTGTATTGCTGAAAACCCCTCCAAACTTTGGGAGTATAGCAAATCTGCTGAATCCCAAAGCCTCAGTGTACCTGAAAAAAAAATGGGTTGAATACTTCGCGAGTGAGTTCAGTGCTCCCGACAAAAGCACAGAGGAGCTTTTTGAAAAACAGCTTGACATTGTTCTTTCAAATAAGACGAAATCATACCTGTTTGTGTCGCCAAGTGCTGTTCACTCTTTGATTCCAAAATTAAAGAAAATATCTTTCTCTGGTGTTGTTTCTATTTCAGCAAGGCTCCTGCAACTTCCAGGTCCTTTAATCGAGCAGCATTTAGCTCTTCTGTTTCAGATGATCCTGGTCCATGGTGTAGTCCCTATGCAATTTTTGTCGGACAAGTAACTCCTATCCTTAAAAAGAGTAAAAGAGACGCTTCTCTATGCAGTTCTTATCGCCCGATTACCGTCTAGTATACTAGTTTCAAGCTCTTCGAGTCATTTTTGATAAGAGACATTGAAGAAAAATGTTTCCGCCCCTCCTCGCCAGCTCGAGTACCAGCGAGGCTTAGGTAGAGAGCACGCTCTCTTTCTACTTATAAGTGTGCTGAAGGATATGGAAGACAGAGGTGACTTTACAGAGGTAATTATTTGTTTTAGATATATACATAGAAATCTGAAACCTTGAAGGAGCTTTGCCCTCTCCAGTGCTGTTTAAGAATAGTGTTCAGGTTAAGTGCTCAGGATAAGTTGAACTGTATGTTTATCTTCAAAATAGTTAATCTCTCGTTAATTAAGTTTACAGATGACTTACTGAACCTTTCCTGCACTTTTCAAGGATGTTCTTCGACTCTTGAGCTTCTCCAAGAAGAGTATGAGCACATTGGTTTGAGTTTTAATACTGATAAAACAGTATTTCTACCATTTAAATATAAAGGAAAAAGAATAAATAAGTCTATCCTGCTCTAAAGGTCCTTTTGCTAACAGCCTTACTTACCTGGGCATGCCTATTGCAGCAAATCTGAAAGAAATTGCAAATCTGGCACTTAACAATTATTTTAGTAAGATCCTAGCCGCGTATGCACACCTGGCTGCGAACGTTTTGTATCTGAGTAGAGCTCACCGTACAATAGCCTAACAGTTCCTCACCTACTCACCCTTGGTCATGTTTGGTCATTTTTTTTTACTGTGGTAAGAGAAAGCGAATTCATCGCCTTTATTTACAAGTAACTCTTTTTCTACAGAGGAAGTATCTATTGGTAAACTCAGTTGGGGTTATTGAGAAGCGTATTCGTGATTTCTCCAGTGAATGCCAGAAGTCTTCCCATCTTTGGTCATTTCTGTTTGTCCCTGGTTCGTAGTTGCCGAAGTTTGTTTTTATCTCTGTTGTTTCTTTTTTGTTTTTCTTGATTTTAACTCTGTCTTTTTTAGGCTCTGCCCAGTTTTTTTTTGACGGGTCATAAATAAAGTGCTAATGATGATGATCTACCTTGCATTTTTTAGCCATGAATTGATCAATTAGTATTCAATTATTAATACCTTCCCAACCTAAGTAAGACTTAGTAGCTTCCTTATTTGTCAGGAACGCTTCTCTCTATCTACGCACCCTATCCTTACTGTCTTAGTTAATAAATTATTTATCATCTAATGTCTATATTCCATGAGATATTAGTTTCTGAAACTCCTGACAGGTCCAGTTCCAAAAGTTTTAATTTGTCAGTCAAAACGTCAGTAAAGTTCTTTTTTGACGTTGGTACATTCCAAGTTACAATTTTCATATTACTGAAATTATTACCGTCTCAGGAAATGCAGTTGTCCCGAACTAGTGCAGGACAGGGACTAATATATCTTCTTCATTCTAGACGAATTCTTTTTCGGGCTTAGATTTGGACAGGAAGAAGTCCGTGGAGCCTCCTGTCTGAATAGAGGTTTTTTGAAATCCTTGGCCTATCTTGGTGACAACATGGTTTTCCACACTTGAGGAAATCAACCAGAGTCAAAATCCTGCACAAGCAATGTCAATTATATTACTTCTGACTCATTCTATTCATACCTACAAATATTATACTTCTATGTGGAGGCATTCCATAATAGATAAATTAGCTAGGAAGAGGTTTTTCAACCCATAGAAAACCATCAAAACATAGTTCGTCGTTTCGGTGGTAAAAAGTGCGCTATAATTCCTTTGGTTTATTTTTGTGACATTCTCGTAAGACAATCACATTATTTCTTATTTCGAATGGAAGACAATACTGCCTTTTTGAAACTAGTTTAATTAGTACTTTTGGTTAACTAATGCAGAGTGATAAATCTAGACTTCGAATGCTTCAAGTAGGATAAATCGGATGTGAATGCTAACGTTTTATAAACGTCGCTAACGTTTTATTAGCGTTTTATTAACGTCACGAATAATTCTTCAACGAAACAAATAAAAAATAAATTTATTATTTATTATTTAATAGAGATTTTTATAGATTCAAATAGATTTTTGGTTAGATAGAAGCCCAAAAGTAAAAAAACGAATACTTTTGTTTAAGTAATCTAACTTCTGTTGCTAGAAGTACTCAAAGAATTATTGTAATACATTAAGAAATAGTTAATTTTAAATTTGATTTAAATCTAATTTAAATATTAAGAAATATTTAACAAGAAATATTAGTAATTTGAATTGGTACTCCTGTATTAAACGCACTCTTTTATATACTGTAATGGAAACCAGTCACCAAAAACCGGTTTTGACGGGTTAATTCAAGACACCGCTATAGGGTAATACAATGATAGCGTGGTTTTCATTGCGTATACGATATTTAAACTATTATTTTTTTGGGGTTTAGGGGGGGGAGGGACCTCGGTTTGGTTAGGTTACGTAATAATATATGCTATGCTTTACCCCCCCCTCCCCCCTAATGTGTAAATATATAGCCCAAATTTGTTTCTAAACTATTATATATTCATCCTATTTTATTTTATTTCATTAGCATTAACCAAAATAGCAATATATAAAAGAGTGCGTTTAATACAGGAGTACCTTTGAATTATTATAATCCAAAGAAAATAAAGTTGCTACGTCGCTAGTCTTATCTGGTGTATCAGCATTCAGCGATTTATCGTTTTTCTGGTATTTTTATCTTATAGCGATTTCTAGCCAGAATATGTCATTGTGTATCTAGTAGCTTATGACCGGTAATCCCTATGGCACTTATGGTAGCTTATAGCACTTTGAATTAGCGGTATCAAATACTTCGAAGCATGATAAATCTGATGTGATAGCAAATTTTTCAATGTTTTGGACTTGTTAAAACTTCTCTAATGGAAAAGACTAATGAAGAATCAAAACAGTAAAATAAGAAAAAACAATACCCGCATCCAAGCAACCAAATGTCCATAGCTAGAACCGCTCCAAAGTATTACTGTAAGGTTATCATTTCGTTAGTATTATCTGATATATCAGCTTCTAGTAATTTCATTGTATTTCTAGTAATTTTAGCTTGAAATGATTCCGAGCCAGAATATACAGTGAGGCATCTGTTAGCTTATGCCCGATTTAACTCTTCTCAGGCTAAAAAAAAAAAGTTTTTACGATTGAATTTTAATGTGATTTTCTTTTATATTGGTTTTTTCTTCATTTGTTTTGCTGAGGACGGCCCTTAGATATAGGGTCAAAATATTCATTTAAAGATGCATTCCACTGTCTTGTATAAAAAATATCCCTATTGTTCTACTTATTGTTTATGATGGAAAGGCAGTGTGGTCTTCGTCGCTATTTCTAAGGCTATGAGTTGGAACACTGGAACGGGAAGATCTACCTAAGGAATAGCTGTATGCTTTTACCCATAAGATTTACAGTTAAAGAAAATTGCCATAATTTAGAATCTGGAAAATAATTAAATAGAAAAGTTGTCCTCGCTTCTTACTGAATAACTGAAAATATAGAAAAAACGGGTATATAATTTCAACAAATAGTGCAAATAAGGCCGTTTCTTATATTAACATGAAACCCCCTTTTTTACCAAGAAACCATCTTCTTGTACAAAGGGAATTCTAGCAAAGAACTTTTATTACTGGTGTGAGGAAACTACTCTCTAGTTTCCTGATTTCCTAAATAATTTCAGAGATTATCTTCCATATCTGTTCTGTTCTATTCTCAATTTATCAAGAATTTCGCCCTGACGTATAACCTTTGGGAAAAGATTTTAAAGTTGACTTTTCTGGCTCCTTTCAAGTAAAGAATTCAAAAGAAAAAGTCCAAGCAACATTTCATCAATTTCGAAGTAATGTCTTCTTCGGTATCTGTGGTAGGCAGGGCCATATCCAGTTTTTTTTACGGGGGGGGGGGGATGTTCTACAAAATGATTTTTTTTTGGGGGGGGGGGGTGGGGTTACAAGGAAAAATTTAAAAACACATAAAAAATTCGTTTATATTCATTTTTGTTACGTTTTTTTACGAGTCGGACAAAATTTTGGGGGGTGGGAGTCAAACCCCCTAACCCCCCCCCCTGGATACGGCCTTGGGGGTAGGCATTGTATTATTATCAAAGACAAATTTTGGAAAAAGGGGGATAAACTGGAACTCTAGAAAAAAAAGAAGAATGTCAGTGAAGTAACTATTTCTCAGAAATAACTTCTGAGAAAAATCTGAGGATCTACCGAAACTGGACATACATGGACATTAATTTAATTTTAGTTTCTATTTTTCTTCTTTTTTCCTTATTTAGCCTATGTGTAATTTTTTCCCTTTCTCCCTGTATTCCCGGCCATACAGACTTGTGGAGGATATACGATGCTGTACGCACCCTAGATTTCTCACAAATCCATTTTTTGTTGTTCTATTGAAAAGTGGCATTTTTATTGATAAAAGAAAAAAATACAGCCCCGTTCTTAGATTTTGAAAACTACATTTTTGCCCCCCCCCCCACTAATTTCTGCGAATTGACGGCACAAGGTGTTCTTTATACTTGTTTAATTGTTGTATCTAAATAAATCGTCCATCTATCTGTCAGTGTCTCGCAACTCCTTTCAAAAGCTTCATTCTGTTTTCAAACAGCTAAAATCGGTTAGCTTCCTTCTATTTTTTAATAACTAAAATTTATTAAAGATAAACTAGTTGGGTCTTTTTTTTGGCTAATTTATCATAGGCATTAAAAGATTCCAAACTAAAATACTTTCAGGCGAATGTGGATCCTTGAAGAAAAGGAACTGGTACGGGAAGTTGCGGGGGTGGCCGAACTTCGTTCACCATGGCATGACCGCTATGTGAAGCTTCTTGAACTACACATCAAAAGGGTTGCAGAATATGCCACGGCCCTAGAGTCCATTGATTGTCGGAAAGGTATGATTTTCTTATATATTTATATATATATATATGTATATATATATATATATATATATATATATATATATATATATATATATATATATATATATATATATATATATATATATATATATATATATATATATATATATATATATATATTATATATATATATTTTCAGAAGTAGAAGAAGAAGAAGAACCACTAATTTATCAAAATATGTAGAAATGGTTCACTATTAAGTTCTAGGGAGCCTGTGCGGCTAAAATATGTAATAATATCCTTCATAAGACAAATGACAGCCAAAAGAAAAACTGAAAAAATTGTTAGCATGAACACACAGACGCAGAGTTGTACTCATTTTTTTCTCAAAGTCACCCGATCAAAATTATGAGATAGCCATTTTGTTCAATAGGGTGGAAAATGTGATAAATATGTTTTTTATAACGATTTGATCCCCAGAAGTCACCGGGGGGAGGGCTGAAAGTTATGAACTTAACCCAATGTTAACATATAGTATTGGCTATTGGGAAATATTAAATAAAAAAAACAAGTTTTTGAAACTGAAAGTAAGGAGCGACATTAAAACTTAAACCGAACAGAAATTATTCCGTGTATGAAAGGGGCTGTCCCCTCCTCAACGCCTCGCTCTTTACGCTAAAGTTTTTTATTGTTTTAAAAAATAAAGTCGTGAGACAGAGTCAAACTATAGTGTAAAGAGCGAGGCGTTGAGGAGGGGACAACCCCTTTCATATACGGAATAATTTCTGTTCGTTTTAAGTTTTAATGTCGCTCCTTGCTTTCAGTTTAAAAAAATTGTTTTCTTTTATTTAATTTCTGATCGTTTTTTAGTTAATGCAGCTTTTATTTTGGCTTACCTTCATTGAATAAGTACAAAAAATTAGTGTAAAAATTTTACTCTTCTTTTGATAAATGGCTGTCTCTAAATTTGTTTCTGACGTAATTTACAAATTAACCTACTTAACGAACTTCTATATTCGTATATTTTTCTTCTGGAAAAAAATACAAAGTTGCAGATTTTTGCAGATATGAGCTTGAAACCTATGTAATAGGGTTTTTTGATACGCTGAATCTGACGGTGTGATTTTCATTAAAATTCTTTTACTTGTAGGGGATGTTTCCCACCTCTTTAAAAATCAGGTAAATTTTCTCAGGCTCGTAGCCTTTGATGATTAATACTAAACTTAATAAAATTTATATATTTAGAATCAGCATTATAAGCCCATTCTTTTGATACATTTATTGACATCAGAATTCCGTTTTTAAAAGTTTCGATTACTATTGAGCCGTATCGCTTTTTTTTATAGTTTTGTTTATTACGTATATGTTATTACGTATATGAGGGGGCTCTCCTCTTAGTGAATACCACGCTCTTTACGTTAAAAGTTAAAAAAATTTTTAATTCACACATCCCTGAAACACAACGGCCGTTTAATTATAATAGAATAGCTCTTTTGAAAGCACCAAAAAAAAAAATTGTAGCGTAAAGAGCGAGGTATTGACTTGGGGGAGAACCCCCTCATATACGTAATAATTTATGTTCGTTTTAAGTTCTAATGTTGCTCCTTAGTTTCAGCTGAAAAAACTTGTTTTTTTTATTTAATTTCTGATTGTTTTTTAAATAATGCTTGGAAATCCGGCGCCCCCTTCATAGAAATGTCCCTTACCCCAAAGAAACATCCCCCATTGAAAGATTCTCCCGAGTAACCCCCTCCTCCAGCCCCCCCCCCCCACCAGAAAAAAATACTTTCTGAAAATGTCTGTATACTTCCCAATAACCAATACAATATGTAAGCAATGGGCAAAGTTCATAACTTGCAGCCCTTCCCCTGGGAACTGTGGGGGATTAAGTCATCCTAAATGACATATTTTTTAGATTTTCGACTATGTTGAACAAAATGGCTATCTCGAAATTTTAATTCGGTGACTTTGAGAAAAAATGAGCGTGGGAGGGGGCCAAGTTGCCCTCCATTTTTTTTGGTTACTTAAAAAGGGCGCTGGAACTTTCAATTTTCGTTTCAATGAGCCCTCCTACGATATTCTAGGACCACTGGGTCAATACGATTACCATGGGAAAAAAACAAAAAAAAAACAATAAACACGCATCCGTGATCTTTCTTTCTGGCAAAAAATTGAAAATTCCACATTTTTGTAGATAGGAGCTTAAAACCTCTACAGTAGGGTTCTCTGATACGTTGAATATGATGGTGTGATTTTCATTAAGGTTCTATAACTTTTAGGGGGTCTTTCCCCCTCTTTTTGAAAATGAGCCAAATTTTCTCAGGCGCGTAACTTTTGATGGGTAAGATTAAACTTGATGAAACTTATATTTTTTAAATTAGAATTAAAATCTGATTGTTTTGATGTGTCTATTGGTATCAAAATTCCGTTTTTTAGAGTTTCGGTTACCATTGAGCCGGGTCGCTCCTTACTTACAGTTTGTTACCACGAACTGTTTGATACAGACGTTTTCAGGGGGAATTTTTTATGGTAGTGGGGGGGAGTGGGTCGGGGGTTATGTGAGAGGATCTTTCCATGAAAGAAGTTTTCATGGGGGAAGGGACATTGCTATGAACGGGGCGCCGGATTTTTCAGCATTATTTAAAAAAAGATCAGAAATTATGTATATATAAAAAACAAGTTTTTCAACTGAAAGTAAGGAGCAACATCAAAACTTAAAACGACAGAAAACATTACTTATATGATTGAGTTCAACTCCATGTCAATACCTCGCTCTTTAAGCCAAAGATTATTTAGTACTTTCGTAAGAGCTATATATTCTAATTAACGGCATTTGTGATTAAGGGTCATTTTTAAGGAACTGGAACAAAATTCAAACTTTAGCTTAAAGAGCAAGGTATTGACTAGGGGGCGAACCCTCTAATATACGTATTAAAAATATATGAATATAGAAGTTCGTTACGTAAGTTAATTCGTAAGTTACGTATATTTATTACTAATGAAAACGTTCGTAAATAAAATTAAACAGGTTTCGAGAAAGCCATTTAACCAAATAAAAGTAAAATTAATATTCAAATTTGGTTTTAATTATTCATGTACGGTGAGCCAAAATCAAAACCTCTATTAATTCAAAAACGTTCAAAAATTGAATAGAAAAAACAAGTTTTTTTTAACTGAAAGTAAGGAACGACGTTAAAACTTAAAACGAACAGAAATTATTCCGTATATGGAAAGGGCTGTCCCCTCCTCAACCCCTCGCTCTTAACGCTAAAGTTTGACTTTCTCACAACTCTATTTTTTTTTTAAACAATGAAAAACTTTAGCGTAAAGAGCGAGGCGTTGAGGAGGGGACAGCCCCTTTCATATACGGTATAATTTCTGTTCGTTTTAAGTTTTAACGTCGTTCCTTACTTTCAGTTAAGAAAAACTTGTGAGAAAGTCAAACTTTAGCGTTAAGAGCGAGGGGTTGAGGAGGGGAGTTTTAAGTTTTAAGTTTACCTAAGTTTACGCATAATACCAATATTACGAGACAATTTGCTGTTAACAGATGCAATATGGTCTTTAAAACTAAGGCTTTCATCAATTATAACACCAAGGTATCTAGTACTAGTAGATCTTACAATAGTATGGTGTCCTACTTCTATATTATTAATCCATGGATAATGTCCAGTAATTCTACCATAAATCAAAAAATTCGACTTATTATGATTCAGTTTCAATTTATATAACCGCATCCAGTTTTCAATCGAAGAAATACCTTGTTTCAACATAGTCATCAGCTCATTTTCAGTTCTAGCCGCTACAGTGAATTGGGCATCGTCAGCAAAACATGGTAGAATTCCTTTAGTACCGTAATTATCAATGTCTAAAGAACAAGACACATTACTTGAAGCTCTACAAAGGTCATTTATATAAACCAAAAACAACAACGGGCCCAAAACGCAACCCTGAGGTACTCCAATCGAAATATATTCAATTTTAGACGTAACTCCATCCATCACGACACGCTGAGTCCTTCCACTAAGAAAACTAACTATCAGATTTAAAAAATCACCACGTATACCACTACTATATAGCTTTTGAACTAGTATATCATGATCAACAGAGTCAAATGCTTTAGTAATATCCAAAAATATCGAAGTTATCTTCAGACCCTTGTCTAAAGCATCATTAATAAAAGTTGTTAAAAACAAAACTCCATGCTCTGTAGAATGATGACTCCTAAACCCAAACTGACTAGAACTAAAAAATTGTCTTTTTTCGAAAAAACTTACCATCCTACTATGAATCAACTTTTCAAACACTCTAGAAATAAATGGCAGTAAAGAAATCGGTCTATAATCACTAAAACAATTCTTATCCCCTCCTTTAAATATCGGGATAACATTCGCGCACTTTAGACAATCGGGAAATATTCCAGCTTTTAAACAATTATTTATCAGTCCTAAAAAATGACTAGATATAACAGGTAAAATCGACTTCAAAACCTTCAACGAAATAAAATCGCCTCCTGATGCACCATTTTTCATATAATTTATAACATCAAATAATTCATCAATAGTTACAGATTTAAGGTACGCAGACACATCACAATCTTCAGGTAGGAACTGACGAAAATCTCCATCTTGATCAAATACTGGCACCGATGATGACACACGCTGCCCAATAGTAGCGAAGTGATTACACATCTCATCTGCAACATTATTATTCATTCCAATATTATCTGGGCGGATCAAGACGCTACCAGGGCAAGTCACCGACTTAATCAATTTCCAAGTCTTACTCGGGTTACCCTCAACTTTTTTAAATTTAACCTTATAATATTCTACCTTAGCCAGTCGGAGTGCATCATTTAACCTACTATTATAAACTCTATATATTTCTTTATCATGAAGATCACTGCTCCTTGTTGACAACTTATATAAAAAACGTCTTCTACTAATTGACTGTAACAAACTCTTCGTAATCCAAGGTTTTTTTGGAGACACCCTTCTCTTCTGTATTCCTGACACTTCACAACATTCCTAAAACGTATCCTTAATCTTACCATACCAAAGCTCAAACTTCAAATTTAAATCTAATTCTTCTTGTAAAAATTTAAAGTCTAACTGTTCTATCCTAAGCTTAAATCTTGAAATAGTATTTGAATCAACTAATAATTTCTTAGGCTTAGGGCGAGCATCACAATTAATTATAATATTCTTAAATATACCCGGAACTAATATAGCCAAACCAAAGTGATCCGAAACATCATTTAACACAACACTTGACGAATCATGGGGAACATTCAAAAATACATTATCAATTAGAGATGAAGATGACTCCGTCACTCTAGTACAAATATTTACAGCAGGATGCATCCCATAACCTAACATTAAATTCAAAAAATTCTGGGCTTTTAAATTAGATGCTAAGAATCTCAAATCAATGTTAAAATCCCCACACACAAACCCCGGCATGTTCTTACGAATTAGAAGTTCTATTTGTTCCTCTAATAATTTCAAAAAACAATCTACACTAGCTGAAGGGGGGCGGTAACAAACAGCAATAAAAAATGGGTCACCATTCTTATCAACCTCCGTAACAAAACACTCAAAAATCATCTCTTTATTAACACACAAATCATCCCTAACCTTCACATTCAAATCAGTTCTAATATACAGGGCAAGTCCTCCATGCTGATGGTGAGTACGGTTCTTAACATGCATATTATAATTTAAAATATCCAATAGTCAAGAATTATTATTCATTAACCATGTTTCAGTAAGTGCAAGAATATGAAAATCAGATAGCATACACAGCTCCGACAAATAATCTAATGCACTATTTAACCCCTGACAATTCAAATGAAAAATGCAAAGTTTATCCGGTGCCAGTCAAGTATGTAAATCAACTGGGCACTTATAATTAACCTTCGGAAAAATATCATCTACCCCCATATCAAAATCCCTGTGAAGTATCCCATATCCTAAATCCGAAACACTCAATGGATTATTCTCAAGCCAATCCAAACGATCATTACGAACAATTATCATTTTTTATAAATATATATATATATATATAAAAAAGAAAAGGAGGGTAGTTGCAACCAAACCTAACCAACTGAATAACTTACTATAACTCGGAGGGTCGGTGGTCCCGTTTCCAACATAATTGAAGCTCCAGTAAAAACACAATATAACCTAAAAATAATAAGAAACATATTAACAAAATAGTATAAATAAACAAACGAATACAAAAAAGGTGAAAAAATTGTCACTAACACTAGCCTGTCACAATACAGGCTTACTGTTTCCATTACTTAATTACAGAAAATTATAATTGAAGAAAACACAATGCTCTACCTGTTTATACCACTTACCAATTCTAAATTATAAAACAAACAAAAAAAATTAGAAAAAAAGAAAAAATTTTAATTTTTTTTTCCAAAAACACAAATAAAAAAAAAAAAAAAAAAAAAAAAATCTTAACAAAATCTTAATTCACCATTAATGATATATAAACAACTATTGGTCACATAACACAGGGATAGGCTCATCGTAACCAAATTTTGCCGCCACACCACCACGGTCGATCTGTATATATGGTGGAACTGTATTGGAAACCCGTAATGAAACTCCTATATAATTTAATCTAGATTTCTTTACATACAACTTCCTTCGAGCTTCACGAACTGATAGTGGTGCATCATCGCTAACAGATATATTTCTATGGTGTCCAATAACTATACCTTTTAATTTCTTTCCGTTCTTAAGCACACTGACCTTCGCATCTCGAGAACCAACAACAACTTTTAAATACGGTTGCTCCTTACGGACATTACCAAGAACTCGAAACCTCGGGACCATGGATAGTCCTAGACCCTCCAAACACAACTGTTCAAAAAACGTTTCGGCTTGGATGGTATTTTCGCGGGGAGCATTCCAAACGATAATATTCGTCTCTGTATGTCGATATTCAGATGCCATACGCCGACGAGACAGATCTGCACTCCCGGTTTCATAATTTTTCGTTACACTAGCGATAATTGACATTTGATTTCTTAAGTTTCGAACATCAGATTCAAGCTGTGTAACACGTGAACTCGGAGTATTAACTTCTGATTTTAGCTCAGACTGTGTATTTTTCACTGACACCATACGATTTTCTAACATTTTTATACTATCGTTTATAGAGTCTAGTTTTTTACCATTTTCAGTAAGCATTCTTAGCATCTTAGCAAAATCATCCACCAGGGTCTTCAGTGAAGCGACATCGTTATTCCCTTCAGATAAAACGATCGAATTCAACAAACTGTTCTCAACAGACTGGGATCCTACTGGGACAGTTTTAGCAATCTTCCTTTTTCGCCCCATGGCAAGTGCAAATAAAATAAAATATGTAATCTCTCTTACCTATTTTGGCACCTATAATTTATCCACGTCGATGCGGACGTGCAGTTCGCTAAGCCACCGTTAATTTGGGCACGGCTAACACCCCTATCTCCTGCACCGACGATTTCCAACAGCGTTTGAATACCGACGCTACTTCAGGAATCACAACCAACTTTCAGGAATACTCTGTAGCGTTTTCAAAATTCAACTAATCAAAGATTTGCATTTCATTCCACTCCTCAGGGCAAGCGGTAAAGACACCTGATCTACTACTCAATCAGAGCTTGATTCATTGTCTTTGGCCTATATTCTTTTTTTTTCATAATTAAATGATGTAATCAAAGGTGTAAAATCCCTAGCCAATTCAATGTTTCGCAGTATCTTCACTGTCTAACAATAGAATCATTATTTTGAAATAGAATCATTATTTTACCAAAAACTCCATTTTTCTATAGCACTGTAGTAGCTAATGCTATTAACATCTTATTGCAGAGCGAAAATGAAAATAGTAATTTTAACATTATAAAAAACATGCAGATATATTTATGTAAAATGTAATAATTCTTTTAGGGTTTCAACAAAATCCGATTTGTCAACTGAAACTAGATTAATTCCTGAAAATTTCAAATAGAATAATTTTATTTAGCTGCAAACCGCAAAAATATTTATGGTGTCTGAGCAATAATTTTAATTTTTTAATTCAAACCAAAAAAAAGGTTAAGGCCACAGACGGCTACTGTGCAACTTCATATTGGGCGAACACGGAATGCAACCTAGTCAGTTAAAAATGAACCTTTGCCCGTGGCCAAACTGAGGGCATTTAGAACCCTCGGGACACCTCGCGTGACAAGCGGTTATTTGGGTTGCAGCGGTAGCTAGTAACCTAGTAAGAGACGATCACGTCCCATTGTAAACAAAAATAGCCCTTAACTCCTAAAACTAGAGTTAGATCAAAAAAAGAAGTACAGTGTTAGAACCGCCTTGTCCAATACCCCTATATAAGAAACTAACTGTCCCTTGACTTGAATAACGAAGAAAATTCATTGGCTTGAAAAAAAGAAAAATGGCTGCAAACACAAAATTCTGTATCGATGGCATCTTTTTTTCCTTTTTTTCCCTCAGCTAGCTCGGAACTGGAAAATCATAGAGAGCTAGGGAGATTGTATTTCTCTTACACAAGGTTTTTGACCTTGCTGATTCCAATGGTGCACTTTAAATTTCGACCTAACGCCAATTTTGAGGGATTTTAGGCTTTATTTGAGATCACCATAGTTTCTGTTCGTTATAAACTTTTACTTTTTACATTAACCGAAATAATAGTTACCATTCCTGAATCAGTGTCAGATGCCAATATTTTACCACTTGGCAGTTTTTTTTTTCAAAACATGTTTTATAACTCTTGGTTACTATGGGCTGTGATTCGCCTCTTACAAGATTGAAGCTTCAGCTGCAACCATGATTCAAGAGCTTGTTGCTGCCGGGCTATGTTTTTCATGCTTTTTAGGAGGACATATAAAACACGGTGAATATTTTCCTCTTCAGCAGCCTACAAAATCTTGCCTGTCTGTCAGTCAGAGATCTAACAGAAGATTTGCACTTCAAAAATTGTATATTATAAAGTAGAGTAGCTCGATTTAAATGACTAATGAACTGTTCTGTACCTTTCCTTACTGACAAGCACCTCAGCTTTTCATTTGACCAATTAATAAATCACAGTGGGGAAAAGACAGTAAACATTGCAGAACGCAGTGTCCTTTTTAATTGAATATTCCAAGTGTGGATAATCCTAATACCAATTTTTAAACTTTTTGTAACTTGTCTAAAGCCAATAATAGAAGTATTAGAAGGAAAACTTTGAAGCTGAGGTGGATAAGGCCTGATGATGTAGGTTGATGAGGTAGTGCTGTTGATTATCTGTCAGGGTTTTGGGGTAATTTCTGGGATTTTGCTCCACTATAAATTCTTGAGGTGGTATCCTGAGTCTCCTGGACTTGCATGCGAGCATCTTTTAGATATTTTCTCATTCTCAGTGCAGTAATTGATGAAGATACACTATACTTTCAACAACTTCGAAGGTTTTATCCACAGTGTGCTCTTTTTCAAGTATTTTCGATTGCTGGATTTCCCTTAAGATGAAATCACTTTTTTCCATCAGAAACTAGCTTCAGTAACATTCCAATGCAGCTGTCAATAATGGACTCGGTTTTTGAATCGCTGAAAGAGTCAACAAGATCTAAAGGAATGGGGACTCTATGGTACCATTGTTCGAGGACCGTTTAGTAATACACAAGCTTAGTCATTTTCCAACTGAAGAGAAATATTGTCCATATTCCCGTGGAAAGGATGGGGGAGTTGTGAAAGTCTAACGTCTCCTCATTCTCTTCAATCTCTACCAAAGTGTGTTGTAAGGTCTTGGCTGCTAAGTCATCCTCTTGATCTTCTGGTTGAACATCAGAAACTAGAAAGACGATGAGTCAGGAAAACTGTTTTGCTTTACCAAAATATTAATGAAAGTAAGTTCCAGAATCTCTTATTGGGCGGGGCTAAAGTTTATCAAATGCCTCTACAGCAGGGTCATAACCACGATTTTGTTGAGTATGGCTAGAGGGCTCACTTCAGGCCTGTTTATTCCGGGAAGATGCCGAAATTTTTGAATTTTCTACTTTATAGTCTTTGTTTTATATTTGACTCTCAGAAAACGTTTTATGATATGTTCAATACCTGAAAAAATAATCTCACCCCGTGTAGAAGCATTTTCATAAAAATTTAGTATTGCTAAGGGTATTTTTGCATGTTCTTCTATTTTAAATAAAGCCCTGCGCTTTTTGAAGCTCAGCCTCCTATATTGGCTACGTCCCTGGGTGCAAGAAATTTTGTTTTTGTACCTTCTAATTTTTTTAGAATGTGTCATCAAATTGTTATATGTGAGTTCAGTTGTCATAATCTCCTTGTCAGACAGGATTATGAAAAATATTCAAAATTACAGCTTAAAATTATCTTTGAAAGAGCTGATGTTGTTAAAAAGTTGTCTAGAAAGGGTCTGGTAAAACTTCATAGTAAAATCCAAAAGAAATGTTGTGTGTTTAACCAAAAGCTTCTAAGTTATGGACTGGCGACTGTGGAGCAGTTTACAAATGCAATGGACAATATGAGATAGCACTCTGAACATACGGAGGTCTATTTCTTAGAAAATTCGCATATTAATTTTTGAAGGAGTATTGCAGTTTATGTAGCAGTAATACCAATATATACACAAGCATAGCTATGAACAATGAAGGGAAAGCTATATTTTTCAATTATGGTCAAAACGAACCCGTTAGGGTTATTAGCATGTCTTTGTAAGACTGATGATTTAGAACAAAATCCAGGAATTTCTCCTCAAGAAAAAAGTATTTCTTACAGTGTTTTTGAAAATTATGTTAGTTTTACTGAATATTCGGCAAAAAACAATTTTGTCGTAGAACTCACAAAAATCCACCTATAACAATCATGGACGCTCCTAAAAGCGGATGAAGATTTACTAGAGGTTTTCCAGAGAAATTTCTTAAGGAATGTTCCGGGTACCCGGCTGACTGACCGTATTTCAAACAATAGGCTATACGAAGAATGTGGTTCAATACCGCTCTCTAGGGCTATAACGAAAGAAAAGTTGAGGTGGCTAGGGCACGTTGTGCGGATGAAGGATGACAGATTGCCGAAGATTGTTCTTTTCGGCCAACCATCTAGGGCTAAGCGGAAGCAGGTCGTCCCCGTCTGGGGTGAGAGGACGTCATAAAGAAAGATTGTAAGGAAATGAGAACTTTCTGAGCGGGTGTAAAAAGTGAAGCTTAGAACAGTTTGAGATAGAGGAGGAGCGTGCGTATCTCTGTTGGCCTCAGTCGGCTGGGTAATGCGGTGAGATGTTACTAGTAGTAGTAGCAGTAAAATAACGAACTCAACTATAACAATTTGATTGCACATCTAAAAAAAAATGCCTTTGATCTGGCAATGTCATCCTTATATCTGCAAGCTCTATCCGACGGATATTGAGACATCTTAAATTCTTTTTGAAATCCTTGTAAATAATATAACATTAAAATTTGCAACTGACAAATGGTTAATTTCTACCTTGACGGTTTGGATTATTATTAAATCAATTTCAGGGATCCGGGTTGCAGTGGTAGCTAGCAACTTGTAAGAGATGATAATGGCTAATACTAAGAAATCTAGTAACCCATAACTCCTAAAAATAATGTTAGATCAAAACAAAAAGTACACTATTAGAACCTCCTTGTCCAAAACCCTTATTTAGGAAGCTTAGCGTCCCTTGGCTTGAACAACAACGGACATATATTGGCTTGAAAATCAAGAAAAATTACTGAAACCAGGATATTCTGCGTCGAGGGCATCTTTTTTTTTTTCTTTTTTTTGTCTACCGCTAGCGGGGCACTTGAACATTGTAGAGAGTTGTTTAATGGCTCATTTAAATAAATTGATGTATTTAAACACCTTTTCTAATTTACAAAAATAATTTTTGAAATAGAATCAAGTTTTTACGAAAAAACTGTATTTTCGTGTGCAAGATTGTTGCATAAAGGATCGATCAGTTATAAATGGGAATTATGTAAGTTTCATTGGTATCATGGCTGCAGAGATCGTTGAAACCTAGTAAGGATAAAACCATGGCAGATATTGGACTTATTTAGCTGCCTGATTCTCTAAGATTTGTCTCTTACTATTGCTTCTTCAAAATAGGGACTATATGGCCGTAGAGATGGCTGAAACCTAGTAAAGAACAAACCATGGCACATATTGGACTTGATTAGCTACCTCATTCTCTGAAGTTCGTCTCTTACTATTCTATAAAAAAAGCCACAGTCTTTTTTCTGTTTGTGATCCGGGTTGCAGTGGTAGCTAGCAACCTAGTAAGAGACGTTCACGTCCCATAGTAAAAAATAAAATAGCCCGTAACTCCTTAAAATAGTCGGATAAAAAAAATTACACTATTAGAACCGCCTTGTCCAATATCCCTATATAGAAAGCTAACAGTCCCTTGGCTTGAATAACAAGAAAAATATATTAGTTTGATAATCAAGAAAAGTGTAATAGGAAGAAACGAACTCTAGCCCATAAAATACATTGTATAAAGAGTAACTTCGATAAAAAGTGATAACCATATAAAATGCAAAAAATATTTATAGTGTTTTAGCACCAATTCTACTCTTTCAGTTGAAATAGATATAGTCATAAAAGGGATCACATTCTTAACATTATAGAAGGCACATAGATAAAATAATCCGGGTTGCTTACATAAAGGACCGATTCAGTTCTTTATAAATGAGGACTACTTACGTTTCATCGGATTTAGCTGATAAAATATAATAATGCTAACAACTATAACGCATAAAATTGCTATCAACTACAACGCATAAAAATGCTAACAACTATGACACATAAAAATAGCAGCATAAATTCTACAATTCTATAATTTTATTAAAATTCACTCATTGTTTCTATATGATATTTATTATTGGGAGAGAGGGCATTGTGGCCTTTGGTGTCCAAGGAGGTAACAAAAATTCAGTTGAAGCTTTCAGGTAATGTTGTGGGGAGCGTTGAACCAAATCAATATAACATAGAGATCACAAAAAAAAAGAAAATAATTCCCTCTCTACTTATAGCCGAGCTCGAAATAAATAATACATGGACGGCATTTGCCTCTTTACTTAGGTAAGCCTTAGGACGTCTTTCTCTTTTCCCAATTGATATAAATTCCAAATCCTACTGCAGCAATAACAATAAGGCCTCCAACAATACCTCCGACCATTGCTGTAACATACTGATTTTTATCCTCATATCTTCATCTTTTTCACTCGGGTCTTTGGTTTCGTCTCCATCATGATCGGACTGCCTAATCTGATTTTATCCTCTACATCTTCATCTTTTTCTTGAACCCCCTAACCCCCCTGAATAGGGCCTTGTCTAGTTTCTTTTACTTTTTTGAATGTACACCCCCCCCACCACCCAAATCTAAGTCCTTCCTATATGCTTATAGACAAGGGAAGTCAGATAAGTCAGAAGCTCAGATAAGTCAAGAGAAGTCAGTCTGTTCCTAATCTTCATCTTTTTCACTTGAGTCTTTGGTTCGTCTCCATCATGATCAGACTGCCTAATCTGATTTTTATCCTCTACATCTTCATGTTTTTCACTTGAGTCTTTGGTTTCGTCTCCTTCATTGATCGGACTGCCTAATCTGATTTTTATCCTCTACATCTTTATCTTTTTCACTTGAGTCTTTGGTTTCGTCTCCATCATGATCAGACTGCCTAATCTGATTTTTATCCTCTATATCTTCATCTTTTTCACTTGAGTCTTTGGTTTCATTTCCATCCTTATCGGACTGCCTAATCTGATTTTTATCCTCTACATTTTCGTCTTTTTTACTTAAGTATTTAGTTTCATCTTGGTCATTATCAGACTGCCTAATCTGATTCTCATCCTCTACATTTTCATCTTTTGTCCTCAAGTCTTTAGTTTCATCTCGGTCGTGAACGGACTACCAACTCTGATTTTCATGCTCTACATCTTCATCTTTTTCACTTGATTTTTTGGTTTCGTCTCCATCATGATCGGACTGCCTAATCTGATTTTTATCCTCAATATCTTCATCTTTTTCATAAGAGTCATTGTTTTCGTTTCTTTTTTGGTCAAATTGAGGGTGATTCGTACCTGCAGCTCTCGTACCTGCATGATCGGACTGCCTCATCAGATCTTTATCCCCCATACCCTCATCTTTTTTAATTTGAGTCAGTGTTTTTGTCTCCATCGTGATCGGGTTGCCACATATGATTTTCACTCTCTAAATCCTTATGTATTTCATTTGAGTGATTATTTTCATCTCTATCTTGGTCTGACTGCTTAACCGCTTTTTACCTCAAATTGAAATTGATTTGTACCTGCAGGCGTTGGATCAATTTGTACTGCAATGTTTCGATAAGTTATGCCAGGAGCTGTTTCATCAGTTACACTTGTAGTTGTTTGAATAGTTCTAGTTGTAATAGGTCTCATTTCAGAATTTCTAAAACATATAATACAAAAGACCTTCATCACTATTGACTCTTAAAAGGAAACTAGAACTTCCAATTTTAACCAAATGAGCCACCTTTAAAGTTGACACAACCATCCCCTCCGTAAGAACCTTAAATGTCCCAGGGGCATAACTTACAACCCTCGCCCTCAGAATCTGTTGGTTTGTATCAACCTCAAAAGCCTTGTTATATGATATTTGGACTATTTTGAATAAAAAGGACTGTCTCAAAATATCTTTTGTATACATCTCGGGAAAAAACGACGTGTTTTTGTAAATGGGGGGGGGTAGCTGCGATCTGACCACTTTTACTTTTATAAAGGGCACGAGAACCTCTGATTGCCAGTCCAATGAATCCCCTTCGAAGCATATACGACCACCCTTTCTATAAGGACCTTATATGCCCCCAGGGCATAACTTACAGCCCTTTCCCTGAGAGCTCTAGGGGGAGGGGTGTCTTCCTCACAGACATAAGTTCCGAAACCTTCAACTACGATGAATAAAGTTGTTATCTCCAAATTTTGATTGGAGGCGTTAAGGGAAATGATGAGCGTGGAGGGGGCTGGCTGCTCTCAAATCACTTTTGACTCTTAAAAAGGGAACTATAGCTTCCAATTTCAAATCAAATAAGCCCCATCTGAAGTTTATACGAACGTCCATTCTATAAAAACCTTATATGCCCTCATGGCATAACTTACAACCCTATCCCCAGGGCGCTGGGGGTTGTGTCAACCTTAAAGGCATTGTTATATGTTCTTTGAACTATTTTGAACAAAACCACTACCTGATAATTTTAATCAGATGTGTTTGATGAAAAGAGGGGTTTTTGGTGAAGGGGGGGGGGGTTTAAATGCCCTCCATCACTTTTGACGCTTAAGAAGGCCTTAGAAAAGGCTTAACCAAATAAGCCTCTTCTAAAGTTAAACAACCATTCCTTCTATAAAAACCTTAAATACTCCGCGGCATAACTTGTGACCCTCGTCCCTAGGCTCTGGTGGTTTGTTTCAGCCCCACAAGTATTTTTATATGATCTTTGGAATATTTTGACTAAAATGACCGTCTCAAAACATTTTTTTCGTTGTATTTCGGGAAAACACGACATTTTGAAGAAGGGAGGGGGGTAAACTGCTTTCTGATAGCGTTGACTCTTAAAAAGAGAACTAGAAATTCAGATTACCAATCCAATGAGTCCCTTCTGAAGTATATACAACCACCCTTTCTATAAAAACCCTATATGCCCCAGGGCATAACTTACAACCCTTGCCCTGAGAGCTATGGGGTTGCCATCCTCAAAGACTTAATTTCCGGACTCTTCATCTACAATGAACAAAATTGCTATCTCCAAATTTCGATTTGCTATCTCCAATAACTTACAACCCTTGCCTTGAGGGCTGGGGGGATTTGTTATACTCAAAGAAATAATTTTCGCACCTTTTAAACACGTTAAACAAAATAGCTATCTCAAAATTTTGATTGGAAGTGTTTGGGGAAATGATGGGCGCGGGGGGGGGGGGGTCATTTGCTTTCCGATCACTTTCGACTAATAAAAAAGGCTCTAGTCGAGGCAGAGTAAGAAGGGGGGTGCAGGGGGGTGGGGTGGACCGCCCCGGATGCCAGCCCTGGAGGGGTGACAAAAATTGGTCTAAAAGGACACATGATTGATTATGGCTCTGTCGTGCAAATAGTGGGGTAGCAAAGTAGCTCTGCTACTTGGCAGTTTTCAAATTTGTTGGTAGATATTGTCTGAAAATACCATTTTTATATATAAGTATTTTAGTATAATGTTAGACAGCACACCCGATGCCTTGCACATTATTCAAATGAGTGAAGTTAATTCGTTACGTGCACATTGAGAACAAGCAAGTTGAAGTAAAGGAGTCATTTTTAGGCTATTATCAGCTTACAGGAAAAAGAGCCGTGGACATTACACAGGATATTTTAAATGCAATTGAAGAAGATGGTCTGGATATAGCAATGTGCCGAGGGCAGGGCTACGACAACGCTCCAACAATGGCTGGAGTACCTTTAAGCAGTACAAACTAAGATTCGTGAGCTTATTCCTAAAGCATTGTTTGTACCTTGTGCCAACCATTCACTAAATCTTTGCGGAGTGCACTCTTTTACTACAGTTCCTTCCTGTGTGGCGTTTTTTAGTACTTTCGAAAGGTTGTATGTTTGTTTTTTTCTCATGTTCACCACACAGATGGAATGTCCTTTTGGCAAATTTTGAAATTACGGTTAAACGACTTGCAGAAACCAGGTGGAGTGCTCACTATGAAGCTGTTAAGCCAGTGTTTAAATGCTTTAAGAAGATTGTCGAAGCCATCGAAAAACTTTGTGACTCTTCAAAAACTCTCGACACTAGAGGAGCAGCTCAAACTTTGTTGACTTCGATGTGGGATTTCTCATTTTTGTGCTTACACGCATTGCCAAGACATGGAAGGAATATCACTTTGGTTTGTTATCTTGGAGACCAGGAACTTGTTAAAGAGTTCCGAAACTGAAGTGCTAAAATTAGTGGGCTGTTTAGTTGAGAATTACGATGAAATATCTTCAGGAAACATGTTAAATGAAATCCTACATCTCAGGAGGTTTTTACAAGCGGCAAGCGTTCCTGAAGAATGGCTCTGAAGCAGAGTTCTTTGAGACTACTGCAGTTTATAGTTGAAAATGAGCTTCCAGACTCTGTTCCTAATCGTTCCTAATCCTAATCTGTTCCTAATCGTGTCATATATATATATATATATATATATATATATATATATATATATATATATATATATATATATATATATATATATATATATATATATATATATATATATATATATATATATATATATATATATATATATATATATATATATATATATATATATATATATATATATATATATATATATATATATATATATATATATATATATATATATATATATAAACTCAATCACCTGGGTGTTGTGAAGTCAAAGTACAAAAAAACATGGATAAGCATATAGTAAAATACGAAATTTAGAGGTATTCTTGTATGTCCTTTTAAAAAGATTTTAATAAATCCCCTGCCCATTTTAGCCTTACTTAATGTAAGCCACGAATTAAAATGGTGTTGTTTGATATTGTAGTAATAATGTTAACATGTATAAAAATGGTATATTTTGATTAAATTTATGTAATTTACTTTTCCTGTCACTTTTTAATTTAAACACTTCAAATAGCTTTTTTTTTATTGTATGTTTCCACCATAAACAAATATGACTCACCAATGTTTAAATGTTTGTTGGGGGAGTTTGACAAGTTTAAATTCCGTCCCGGGTGTCACAAGACCTTGCTACGCCACTGGCGCTAGTTCTCTCGATTTCCAATCGAATGAGCCCTTTTGAAGTTTTTACGACAACGCTTTCTATAGAAACCTTATATGCCCCAAGGGCATAACTTGCACCCCTTTTTCTGAGGGCAGTGGGGGGGGGGGTGTCATCCTCAAAGACATAATTTCCAGGCCTTTCAACTACTTTGAACAAAATGGCTATATAAAAATGTTGATCGAAAGTCTTTGGGGAAATGTTGGGCGTGGGGGGGGGGGGGAGATTATCCCTCCGATTACTTTTGACTATTAATAAGGGCCTCTTAATTTCCAATCAATTGAGCCCTTTTTGAAGTTTCTACGACAATAATTTCTATAAAAACCTTGTATGCCCCCAGGGCGTAACTTACAACCTTTGCCCTGAGGGCTGTGGGGAGTTTGTCCTCGTCAAAGACATAATTTCCTGACTTTTCAACTGCATTGAACAAAATGGTTATCTCAAAATTTTGATTGGAAGCGTTTGGGGAAAGGGGGAGTTAGTTGCCTCCCAATCACTTTCGACTATTAAAAAGGGCACTAGCCCCTTCAATTTCTAATTGAATGAGCCCTTTATGAAGTTTCTACAGCAGCTCTAAGAAGGGCGTGGGGGGAGGCATTCGCCCTTCGATCACTTTCGACTATTAATAAGGGCACTAGCCCTCTCAATTTCCAATCAAATGAGCTTTTTTTGAAGTTTCTACGACAAGGTTTTCTATAAGAAAACCTTGTATGCCTCCAGGGCATAACTTACAACCCTTGCCCTAAGGGCTGCAGGGGAGTTGTCTTCTTCAAATACACGATTTCTGGACCTTTCAACTATGTTGAACAAATTGGCTATCTCTAAATTTTGATTGAATGTTTTTGGGGAAATGGTGGGCGTGGGAGGGGGGTTAGTTGCCCTCCAATCACTTTAGAGTATTAAAAAGGGCAAGTTCCAGATGTCTCGATACGATGATACCAACGTCCTCATCTATAATGAACTATACCTATCTTTTATACAATTAATAAAGCCTCGCAGACGTCTTAGCTTTTTTAGCTTTCATCGCCCCAGTATTTACTCATTAATCTGGTAGCGACTATTTTTTATTTTTGTTTCGATAATCATCATCATTGTGATAACGCTCCTTGATCTTTTGTTTGCCTCTCTTAAATTTTTAATTTTCGATATCCCTGGTCTTTTGAATACCTTTCTTTTTCATTTATGTATGCTCGAACCCTGCTCCTTTCAGCAGACTTTTTTAATCTTTTTTTCAATTTGCACCTCTTGTATTCCAGGATGCTTTCTCTATTTCTTCTGTAGCTTTTCTCGGTCTTTCTTTCGTTTAGCTTGCTCAGATGATGCTATGATCAAATACTGAATAATACTGACTATGCAATGTAGTCTAACACCTATTTATATCCTAATGGTAAAACGTCGTAGTATACTGATGTCATTATAGCTAAAATCATAATATAACATTTACTTTTTACGCCATATATGGTTCTAACCTACAATTATGACGACATTTGTCATCTTCTATATGAAAATGCAGGTTTTTGTAAAAGTATTAATTTTATCTTAAATATTTTTTTTAATCACAAAACACATAGATGTGGCAATTTACTTTAAAGTGAACCATTAAACTGATTTCTATGATGTTCCATTGCCCAGCTAGCTTGGGAGATGATGTGGACGCAAAATATCGTAGTTTCAGCCGCTTTCCTTGTTTTTCAAGTCAACGAATTGCAATGTAGTCTAACCCCTATTTATATCCTAATGGTAAAACGTCGTAGTATACTGACGTCATTATAGCTAACATCGTAATATAACCTTTACTTTTTACGCCATATATGGTTCTAACCTACAATTATGACGACATTTATCATCTTGTATATAAAAATGCATGTTTTTATAAAAGTATTAATTTTATCTTAAATATTTTTTTAATCACAAAACACATAGATGTGGCAATTTCCTTTAAAGTGAACCATTAAACTGATTTCTATGATGTTCCGTTGCCCAGCTAGCTTGGGAGAAGGAAAAAGAAAAAAAGATGATGTGGACGCAAAATATCGTGGTTTCAGCCGCTTTCCTTGTTTTTCAAGTCAACGAATTTTCCTTGCTGTTCAAGCCAAGGGACTATAATTTCCCTTTACAAAAGGTTTCCAAACAAGGGGGTTCTAATGGTGTACTTTTTGTTCGACGATTTGACACCTTTTTAGGAGTTATGGGCTACTGTATTTCCGGGTTGCATCGGTAGCTAGCAACCTAGTAAGAGACGATCTTAGTATGGGACGTGATCGCCTCTTACTAGGTTACCGCTACCGCAGCAACCCTGATACGGCCATAGTTGAAACTGTCTTCTTGATTGAAATTTTCGTCTCTCAACGTCACATGCACATCTTCACTTACTCTTGACCTTAGTGACTGGCTACCAAAAAAAAGAAATATTAGAAAATCACGGTTTTTAATCTTAGATAGACTAGATGGGCTATTGGGGAAAAATTGTTTTTGTTTTGATGTTTTATTTTCACTTCAAGTATTGGTCAACGTATTTAATTTCTTGTTTTCTTGTTATATATTTACTTTAATATATACACTTCATATTTTTTTCCAGTCTATGATATTTTGCATTGAAAGCATGGACAGATAAAGTTACATTATTCACAAAAAAAGTTTTTCGTTTGTTGCTATAACTTTGTATATATGCTCAACACAAAAAAGATGGGCAAAAAGTATAGATAGATCTATTATATATTTAAACCTATTTTTTATTATCTTTTCCGTCAGAAATCTGATATTTATTTCTTAAATTTTATGCTAGCAGCAGGGTCTGCCGGAAGACAGATATAAAAAGAAAAAACTGTAGTGTGCTTTTTTATGTGGAACAGGAAAGAACTCGTTTGCACCCTTCCACTCTGCAAAGAATTTGTCGTCTCTTGCCCCCCTCCCCTTCAATAAAAAAAAATCCTGAAGTTTCGACACGATCCCTCAGCTGTGAGGCAAAACAAGGAAGTTTGGCTAAAATTACGCTAAAAATCCGTCACCATTTCAATTACAACCGCTGAATGTATGTATAATGTGAAATACTTATTTGGCTTCGGGCTGCAGGTATCCGTTGTATAAAGTGGCGCGATTGTTTCCAGTCCTGAAGTGATCAGCTGGGAATTACGGACTCTTAATGATTATATCAGTAGATTTATTAAGCTTTTAAACCTAAATGAACAAAATACTAATCTTATAATAATTCAAAATTTTACGCCTCTTTGCTTAAGGCATAGTGGCTTGCAGTGTGAGTCCATTAGGTTGGGCGTATGCTACCCATGGACCCTTCTTTGCTTAAGAATGCTCTAAGACATATACTACCTTAATTTGGTTTTACTGTGCTTCTAAATGGATTCATATCGAACCTGAAACCGATATTTAGTGTCGTAAACTTTTATTTCATTTACTTTTTCTCCCTGTGAATCTTCAAGTGCACCCCTTTTATGCTAGTAATGACAGGTCCATTTTTACTTCATTTATTTTCTTTTCTATTGACTTTACACTATTACTAGGGGTTTTCATTCGTAAAAGCATACACAAGACCAACACACTTTTTCTCCCTGTGAATCTTCATGAGCAGCACGTTTTCGCAAGTAATGACAGATCTTTTATTTTTTTATTTTTATTCCATTGATTTTGTACTATTAGGGATATCCTTTTCGAAAGCACGCACAAGCCCAATCATTGCACACCTTTTCTCCCTGTGAATCTTTATGTGCACCCCTTTTATACAAGTAATGACCGATCCATTTTTATTTCGTTCACTTTTATGCCATTGACTTTTTACTACTTTTAGGGATTTTCTTTCGCAAAAGCTCGCAGAAGACCAATCATGACACGCTTTTTCTACCTGTGAATCTTCATGTGCAGCGCTTTTTTGCAAGTAATGACAGTCTCCGAAGATCTTCATCCCTCGACATTGTTACTGCTGGTGTCTTCACTGCAGCTAGTCTTGGATTTAAGGGTGGAGGTCTCTTAAAGTAAGTATCACTAAGGGTCTTGACGAAAGACCGTATAATACGAAAACAGCAAGCAAACAACAAAACCAAACGAACTGTAAATAGAGAGAATGATTAAAACAGAAACTGTGGCGCCGATGTCGGGAGAATCATATAAATTGTGAAAACGAGTAATGAAGCTCGCTCACGTAAAGAGTCACGAGATGCTAGATGGGTCTGTCTAACGCTGTCAAACAAAAGTCTGTACACAACTCAATAGCACTGGCACGCTGAGGGCTTGACATTATCACATAAAGGGCATTTAAACGTAAAATTCACTAGTACTATTGAAGTAAGAAGGACCTGCGGTTGTTCATGGTATCACTAATACTATTGACACATAACAGACCTCAAGATCTTCAAAGTTTTACTAATGCTATGAATGTGTAAAATATCTAAGGATGTTCAAAGCATCATTAACGCTATGAAAGTGTAAAACCCCTCGGGTGGTTCAAAGTATCACTAATGAATGTGTAAAAAGACCTCAGGTGGTTCAAAGTATCGCTAGGCTAGTGCTATGAATGTGTATAAAAGACCTCAGGACGTTCAAGGTATCACTATTGCTGTTAAAGTATTAAGGTAATTTCAGAGATCCTTAAGGCTAATGACGTTCGAAGCTAGTGTCACTTATTTTTTTGACGTATAAAGGATATGAGTTCTTTCAGCGTAAATTTCGGAAACGCTATTGACAAAGGACCTTATGTCGTTCAGAGCAAATATCACCAATTCTATTGACGTGTAAAGGTTCTGAGGCTGTTCAAATTTTCACTTATGGTAGAAAGACCCAAGAAACAATGCTCTACTAGACTCTCACAATATTTTATGTTCACTCAGGTAACGTTATATCCACTAGGTAATTATGTTCATTAGACACTCCGGGAACAATAAATTTATGGTCTCCTTCAGATCAAAGCTGAGATGTCAATTCCTATCAATATATGTTTTATTTCCCCCACTTTCTTGCTGGATGAATGAAAGTAAGAACTGAATTTGATTTAAAAGATCCCAAATTCATATGTTGTCTAAATTTTTGATGCAGCTTGAACTTTTGATAAAGGGCCTACGCATAAAGGGCGAAGTTGTAAATTTAGGATTTTACACGAGTTCATTTTGCACTGTTACTTTGGTCACAGTAACAAGGGCCTCTGAGTCACGAGGCTATTACAACGATCAAATTTGAGAGTGTTTTCTCGATTACGAAAAAGGCAAAATGTTGAACAAAACAATCCAGAATACAATTTTCCAGAATTTGGATGAAATGAAAATAAATACCAAAAAATATTGGCCGTATTTTACAATTACTTATTTACTATTTACGTATTTACTATTTACGTATTTTACTTAATATTACTCAATGGTTGTTGTATGACAAAAAAGAATCGGATTCCCTTTCTCAATCTATTAGGTGCTGAATAATTACGCTGATGTTTCAAAGACAGAACAAATTTTATATATAAAACTGAATTTTTTTTTTAATTTATTTTTTAATGAAAGTTTTTCAAAGATATACTAGTAGAAAAAATCTGCACAAGCATATAGGATATTATGTGAGCATCCCAGCACCTTGAAATTTTTGGGGAGCCCCGACCCACCAATTCCCTTGTGTCAGCTAATAGAAAGTTCAATGTCATTTGTTGAATTTTTTATGTCAGCCAATCTGATTGAAGGAAGGTGTTTGGCTCTTAATATCTGTTAATCCAATTTTTTTTACTGACTTTAAAAAAAAGACAGGACAGTCTTTAGGACAGTGAAGCTTGCTCAAACGTCAAATGAACATTTTTGTCTTATATCTAAGGGCAGTCTTCAGCAAAATATCTATAAATAAAATAAGACTTACAGTAAAATGTGACTTTCAAAACTAAAGTTAAAAATTAAAAAAAATCCTTGCATCAACGAAGTTCAACCAGAACTGATAGATAACACAAAACAAAACGATTCAAGTGAGATAAAATTAAGAATATGTTTTTAATGCTATTCTCGCCTTTTCTGCAGCTAGTCTCAAGGTGCTCTTTTTAATAGTCAAAAGTGATTTGAGGGCAACTAGCACCCCCCCACGCCCATCATTTCCCCAAACACATCCAATAAAAATTTTGAGATATCCATTTTGTTCAGCGTAGTTGATTTCCAGATAGAAAATATGTTTTTGAGGAGGACATTCCAAGACAACCCTCAGGGCAAGGGTTTTAAGTTATGCCCTGGGGGCATATAAGGTTTTTAAAGATGGCGTTGCCGTAGAAGCTTCAAAAAGAGCTCACTTGGTTGGAAATTCAAAGGGGTAGTGTCCTTTTTAATAGTCGAAAGTGATTGGAGGGCAACTAGCCCCCCCCCCCCCACGCCCATCATTCCCCCAAACACATCCAATCAAAATTTTGAGATAGCCATTTTGTTCCGCGTAGTTGATTTTCAGATAGAAAATATGTTTTTGAGGAGGACACTCCCCAATAACCCTCAAGGCAAGGGTTTTAAGTTATGCCCTGGGGGCATATAAGGTTTTTATAGATGGCAGTGTCGTAGAAACTTGAAAAAAGGTTCACTGGATTGGAACTTCAAAGGGCTAGTGCCCTTTTAATAGTCGAAAGTGATTTGAGGGCAACTAACCCCCCTCTCACGCCCACCTTTTCCCCAAACACATCCAATCAAAAGTTTGAGGCAGCCATTTTACTAAACGTAGTTTGAATCGAATAAAATAACTACAAACAAGAGTTTCGGTGTCGCCTCACTGCAGAAGCCTAAAACCCCGAACGAACAGAAATTAAAATTAACTATCTTACAAACATAAAGATAACCGGTGCAAACATAAATAAATGAATAAATCTTATATAGCTTCAATATTTTTTATTATTTTCCCCCCAGAGCTGCTTTACATGCAAGGGTTAAAAATACCATTTTGTTAAAAATTGTTGAAAGGTTAAGTAAAAAAACTCTGGCGTCGACAAAACCCCCCAGGGCCCGGGGGGAAGGAAGGGATTCTCATATAAACTTCAGAGAGGGCTCATTTAATTGGAAATTGGAAGTTCTCGTCCAGCTCAAGATTCAAAATTGATTGAATGGCAGATAACCCCCCCCCCCCCTTTCCTTTGAACTAATTCTGTTTATACCTGAAGACCAAATGCGAGTTAGAATTTTTTGGTATTAACCCACACCTATTAGGCATCTGCTCTCCTCCCGAACAAGGAAAGAAACAGAGGGTGTAAGGTAGTGGTGGATCCAGGGGAGGGGCAAGGCCCCCCCCCTAACGTAGTCTGAAGTAATCTAATTTACTTAATTAACGGAAGATTGTGTTAATTGAACTTGCTATTTTTTCAATTCATTCATTGTTGTCAATCGCTGTTCACAAGTTATGCAAGCTGTCTATTGTTCATATATAAGGTTTTTATCAAAGAGGTAATCGTATAGACTTTGAAAAAAGTCTCATTCGATTTTAATTGAAAGTTCTAGATCCGTTTTTTTTAAAGTCAATAATAATCAGACAGTAATCAACCCCCCCCCCCCATGCCATAAAAACTTGAAATTTTTTGCAATAAAAAACGAACAAAAATGAATTAAAAAAACTTTCTGTAAAAGAAATTTTTCAAAGAAAATTATAGGCCATTTTAAACTTAAGCCCAGGAGATACAAATACCTGTTAAAATTCAAACTCAAAACGACCAGAAATTACTATTAAAGAATAAATAAAACCCAAAACGAACAGAAATTAAATAAACAATCATAGCAAAAAACACACAACAAGTAATAATATAAATGAATAAATAGATCTTAAAGCGAGTAATGCTTAGATTGAATATGAAAATCAAGCTTAAAACAAAAAAAAAATAGTTTGCTATTAAAGTATAAATGAAACTTAAAACGAACAGAAATTTAATAAACAATCAATGCGAACAAACATACAATATATATTAATGTAAATGAATAAGTAAATCTTAAAACAAGTGAAACTTAAATTGAACATGCAAATCAAGTTTGAGTCGAATAAAAATAACTACAAACAAGAGTTTGGGTATCGCCTCACTGCAGAAGCCTGAAACCTACTGCGTCATTGGCGCTTTACTGAAAACGAATTATATTACAAATGTTTTCTTTTGTACTTAATATTGAAGATAAATATTAAAATTACAGTAAAATTTTCAACTGATGAGCTTTCAGCAATTAATATCATTATACATAAAACATTCAGTTTAATTTATTAGTTCTTTCCAAGATTGGTCAAGACAAATATAGTTTCACTACAAACCAAATTTGAATACTGCCCCCTTCTTTAACTGTAAAAACCTAAATACTTGTCTTGTCCAATCTTGACAATCTGCGTCATTGGCGCTTCACTGAAAACGAATTACTCGTATATTACATATTTATTCTTTTCCAGTTTTTACAGCATTGAAAATGAAAATAAAAATTACAGTGAAAAAAAAGTCTTGAACTGATGGATCTTTCAACAATTAATATCATTATATATCTAATATTGAATTTGATTTTGTTTATACTTTCCAAGACTGTTCAAGACTCATATAGTTTTAAATAAATAATCATAGCAAAAACATACAACAAGTAATGATATAAATGAATAAATAGATCTTAAAGCGAGTAATGCTTAGATTGGATATAAAAATCAAGCTTAAGACGAAAAAAATATTTTCCTATTGAAGTACAAATTAAACTTAAAACGAACAGAAATTAAATAAACAATCAATGCAAACAAACATCCAATATATATTAATGTAAATTAATAAATAAATCTTAAAACGAGTAAAACTTAAATTTAATATGCAAATTAAACTTAAAAAAAACAAAAATCACCACAAACAAGAGTTTGGGTATGACCTCCTTCTCTCACTGTAAAAGTTTAAAACCTACTGCGTCATTGGGACTTTACTGAAAATCAATTTTGTGACAAATATTTTTTTTTTGTACTTATGTCTGAAAATAAACATTAAAATTATAGTAACATTTTGAACTGATGAGCTTTCAACAATTAATATCATTATACATCAAATATTCAGTTTAATTTATTAGCTCTTTTTAAAGTTGTTAAAGACGAATATAGGTTGCCTAAAAACAAGTGATTGGATACTGCCTCCTTTCCTTACTGTAAATAAAAACTAACAGCCTACTGCTTTACTGTCTATCTACTTAAAACGGATAACATTATAAACACTTTATTTTCTAGATTTCATTTTAATGAACGTAAAAATACAGTTACAGTTAAACAGATTATTAACCTGATGAGTTTTTCAAAATTTTTTGTGATTATACACCAAATGTTCCGGTTCATGCAATATATAATTTCTGACACTGTTCAGGACGCAGGTAGTTTTCAGTAAAGCGCCTATGACGCAATAGGTTTTAGACTTTTACAGTGAGAGAAGGAGGTCATACCCAAACTTTTGTTTGTGGTGGTTTTGTTTGTCTCAAGTTTGATTTGCACATTCAATTTAAGTTTCACTCGTTTTAAGATTTATTTATTAATTTACATTAATATCTATTGTATGTGTGTTTGCATTGATTGTTTATTTTATTTCTGTTCGTTTTAAGCTTCATTTGTACTTCAATAGGAAATTTTTTTTTCGTCTTAAGCTTGATTTTCATATTCAATCTAAGCATTACTCGCTTTAAGATCTATTTATTCATTTATATCATTACTTGTTGTATGTTTTTGCTATGATTGTTTATTTAAAACTATATGAGTCTTGAATAGTCTTGGAAAGTATAAACAAAATCAAATTCAATATTAGATATATAATTATATTAATTGTTGAAAGATCCATCAGTTCAAGATTTTTTTTTTCACTGTAATTTTTATTTTCATTTTCAATGCTGTAAGAACTGGAAAAGAATAAATTTGTAATATAAGAGTAATTCGTTTTCAGTGAACCGCCAATGACGCAGAAGTATTTAGGTTTTTACAATTTTCAATTAACAGTATTGGTTTTTAATTACTTAAAACAGTATTGGTTTTTACAGTTTTCAATTAACAGTATTGGTTTTTAATTACTTAAAACAGTATTGGTTTTTAATTAGTTTTAATTAACTTTAGGTTTTACAGTATTCAAATTTGGTTTGTAGTGAAACTATATTTGTCTTGACCAATCTTGGAAAGAACTAATAAATTAAACTGAATGTTTTATGTATAATAATATTAATTGCTGAAAGCTCATCAGTTCAAAATTTTACTGTAATTTTAATATTTATCTACAATATTAAGTACAAAAGAAAACATTTATAATATAATTCGTTTTCAGTAAAGTGCCAATGACGCAGTAGGTTTTAGGCTTCTGCAGTGAGGCGATACCCAAACTCTTGTTTGTAGTTATTTTTATTAACGATTCAAACTTGATTTGCATATTCAATTTAAGTTTCACTTGTTTTAAGATTTATTTATTCACTTACATTAATATATATTGTATGTTTGTTTGCATTGATTTTTTATTTAATTTCTGTTCGTTTTAAGTTTCATTTATACTTTAATAGCAAATTATTTTTTTTTTCGTTTTAAGCTTGATTTTCATATTCAATCTAAACATTACTCGCTTTAAGATCTGTTTATTCATTTATATTATTACTTGTTGTATGTTTTTGCTATAATTGTTTATTTAATTTCTGTTCGTTTTGGGTTTCATTTATTCTTTAATAGTAATTTATGGTCGTGTTTATTTTTAATTTTAAAAGGTATTTTTATATCCTGAGCTTAATTTTAAAATGGCCTTTACTTTTCTTTGAAAAACTTATTTTTCGGAAATTTTTTTTAATTAATAATCCTAAAATGATATTACGTCATCCATGTAACGTTCCCTATAGATCTGTTTAAAAATATGAATCCAAAGCCCAATTTTCAAGATGTTTTACATAGATATTTGCCAGAAAACTTGATAGGGGTGGACCTATGGGCCAGACCCTTAAAATAAATTCATTACGATTAGAACGTAATAAATTCTAAATGGAATCATCCAAAATAAAATATTTGTGTCAGGGGAAATAAGTTTGTTTTGAAGGAGGGTCTTCCCCTCCTTCAAAGACCAAGTGGGGTCCAACGCCACACATCATTTGGGAGACGTCCTTCATTCAGGCAGATTATATGCAACCAGTATACCCATCTCTTTTTTCTGATCTCGCTGGTCACCAGCGGTTGTCCAGTATCTGCCCTTGTCTGAGCACTCGTCCTTCTATCCGTCCAGTGGATCGCAAGGATTCTACTTAAGCAAAGGAACTTCGCGAAACTTATTTAAGTACCTTAATTTTTTTTTTTTTTTTTGGTATAAGTGTATGACCTGTCCTAGTCATAAGAAGACATGTTAAGAAAACAATTCTTACTTCATAATATGCATAATAATCCTAGTTATCATATTTTCCAGGGGAAGGACCTTTATCCTCACTTCTTTCGCTGTTGTACAATTTTTTTTAAACAAAATTCTGAAAAATATACATTTCACTGCATTTATCTGTTTTCAAATATTCTATATATGAAAGTTAAACACCATCACTGCCATCTACCAAAACAATAAATTGGCTAATATTGATAAATTTAGGTTCAGTTTGGTTAGTTTAGGTTTGGTTAGATTAGCTAGATGGCTTTTGGGTGTTTTTTTAAAACGATTTTCAAGACTTGGAGTATTGACATAAATATTGAAAATTGTGATTAAAAACCTGGAAAAATAGTGACGATAAAGGTTCTCCCCCTGAAAAATATGTTAACTATGATTATTATGAGGTAATATGTGGTAAAAATATATTACCTCATATTATGAAGTAAGAATTGTTTTCTTAACATGTCTCCTTATGACCAGAACTGTTCATACACTTATACTTTTTTTTAATATTGCAGGATGTTAGAACAGCTTACAGCTGCAGAAGACCCAGTTTATGCTAACCAGCTCAATATAGCCAAGGATACAATACTTGCACTTCGTCATTTTCGACGTGAAATAGTCAGTACCATTATGAGGATACTTGTGGCGTCCAGAATCAGGGATGAAATCGTACTCATTCAAGCAGCCAATGAATTAATCGTTAAGGTCACAATTCTTTTCGAATATTTTTTTTCTCTAATTCTGCTTATTCTGTTTTGTTGTTGTGTTTGCTGTCTTTTTTTAATACTTATTCACTTAATCACCATTTTGGTAGATTTTATTGTTTTTTTCTGATTAGTTTTTACTATTATTATAATATACTTTTCTAACTATTGTTAAAAGATAACAATAAATTTTCTGGATTACTGTTCTGTTTTTAAAATTAATAATTTATAAAATTGCTAGTTTTATCATTTTTTTTTTATTTTTTTGGTTTTTAGCTACTGTCTACAAAATTAAAATTAATTAGTGAATTACTATTTCATCACTTCTGTTGTTGTTGTTTTTTTTTGTATTATTTTCTTTTCTGTTAGTTTTCATTATTTTTATTTACTAACTATTAGTTCAATTCTCTTTTTTGTAGAACTATTGATGGTTTTTTTCTTTCTTCTTTAGTTTTATTTATTAGTTTTGCTATTAAATTAGTTTTTTCGGTATTTTTGTAGAAAGCGGTAAGCGTGCGAAAAGTGAAGTTTCGTTAAAGCTAATGAAATAAAACAAAATAGGATGAAAATATAATAGTTCAGAAACAAATTTGGGCTATATATTTGCACATTAGGGGGAGGGTGGGTGTAAAGCATAGCATATATTAAATACGTAACTTAACTTAATCAACCCAACTTAGGTACCTTTTAGTCCCCCTAAACTTCCGTTATAAAATTGGCTGTTCCGTTATCTGTGTTTCCGAGGTCCACCGGCAAGATATTAATTTATTGAGGGTTCCTAACTTTTCTTCTTTTATTAAACTTAGGCCTGGTGACCATCCTCTTGAGAAAAAAGGAGGAGGAATTATGACCCTCGTGCACGAAGATTTTCAACCTCAGCTTTTAAATATACATTTTCTTGAAGATAATAATGAAATTATTTGGGTCAAAGCCCAACCTAAGTGACTCCCTAGGCCGATCTCTGCCATAGAAGTGTGCGTTTTCTATTATTCACCTGGTCAGCCCGCTGCAGCAAGAAAAGCTTTTTGGGAGAAGCTGCAGGAATCGACAGATTACGTCCAGAGAACTCACCCATATTTTGGAGTAGTAATGCTAGGAGTTGCTAACGAACTCGATAGCAAATCGCTGGCCAGGTCACTTAACCTTAAAACTCTAATCGATTTCCCAACAACTAAGGGGAATAGTTCTCTGGATGTAATCCTGACAAATCTTTCGTATTATTACCAGAATCCAAGTAAACTAGCACCACTTGGTGGAAGTTATCATTATATGTTACAGTGGAACCCCTTGGAAAAAGTAAAAATTAAATATTCAGTAACCGAAGTTACTTCAAGGCCGATCACTGACCATGGTCTGCTGCAATTCGGTGACTGGATAGCGGGAGAAAAATGGGTCGCGGTCTCTTCAGCTAAAGACTTGGATTCCCAAGTAGAAGAATTCCATAATAAGGTAAATTCAAAATTTCTCCAGTGCTTTCCCGAATGTAAGACTAAATTCTGTTCTAGCGATAAACCATACGTAAATTCAAAAATAAAGCAACTGATAAAACAGAAATTGCACCTGATACGAAAAGGTCAAGTGAACCAAGCAAAACAGTTAGCAAACCAAATAAAATGGAAAATCAAAAAGGCACAAGCAAATTACTATGAAAATGAAGTTGACCATCTTTTGGAGTCCAAGCCGTCCAGTTTTTCAGTAAAGTAAAAAGTCTGACTGGCAGAAGTTCTCAACCAGTTGACTTCATGAAGGAGGAGCCTCTAGAGAAAACTGCGAATGATTTAAATGCCCATTTTGCTTCAATTGTGCAGTCTTACCCCCCCTCTTCTACCCGAGGATCCTCCAGTAAAGTTAACTGCTCCTTCAGATGCTAATTTAATTGCTGATATTTCATCGGCAATTATAATCCGTAAACTCTCTTCGTTAAAAAGAACTTCCGTTGCCCCTTTTGACATTTCAGTTGCTCTCATTAAAGCATTTGCTAAAGAATTATCATTTCCCCTTCAGATAATTTTCAATAATATAACAAAAACAGGATATTTTCCAAAGAAATGGAAGAAAGGGTTTATTACTCCCATTCCAAAGAAAGGAGCAGCTAGTGATTTCTCTGGTGTCTGTCCGGCCGATCACAGTTACGTCAGTTTTTAGCAGAATATACGAAAGCTTTGTTGCCGCATAGCTGAAAAAATATCTTTTGAAAGTAACTGATCGAAAGCAATTTGGTAACATCCCTAAGTGTTCGACAGTTCATTACCTTGTTAATTTAATTGATTTTATTTTAAAACACCTGGATGAACCTGGAAAATGGATAAATTTAATTGCAATTGATTTCAGAAAATCACTTGACCTTGTTGATCACAAAATCCTTTTAGAAAAAATGGCGGAAAAAAATATCCCCAGCTTTATTATTAAAATCATCAAGAGCTTCTTAACAAATAGAGATCAAACTGTGCAGTATAAAGACCTATTTTCCACTTCTCTGCCAGTTTTTTGTGGAATTCCACGAGGAACTGTGATCGGGCCGCCGGGCTTTCTCCTCATGATAAATGAAAATGCTGCTGAGCTGGAGGACAGATGGAAATAGGTTGACGACTTGTCCTTAACGGAAATCGTATCTAAGAATTCGAAGAGCAATGCTGCTGGTATCATCGACCAAGTTACCTCAGAGGCGGCTGAACTAAATATGGTCGTGAATAAAGACAAATGCTCGGTCACGACATTTTCTTTTCTTCAGAATACTCAACCGTCTTTCGAACCTCCTATCGCTTCCGAGCTAATAAGTCATAAAATAACTTTACTTGGTGTGGTGATTTCTTCTGACCTCTCATGGCGGGAGAATACAAAGACAATTGTAAAAAAGCTAACAGCGCAATCCAAATGCTAAAAACACTGAAAAAATTTCGAGTTCCTAAGGACAAGGTGAAACTAATGTTTTACACTTTCATCCGCCCCCTTAGTTCAATATGCTTGTCCGGTTTGGCACTTTGCCCTTACCCAGGATGAAACTGATAAAATAGAACGAGTTCAGAAGAGATCACTGCAAATCATATATGGCGGTTCCCCTCTACCTTACTCCATTTACCTCAAGGAATTTAAACTTGAATCCCTTTCTTCCCGCCGAAAAAATTTATGCCAAAGGTTTGGCTCCTCCCTCCTTCAACATCCCATCTACCGATCATTCCTTCCCCTACCTTTTGTCCATATAAGATCTCGTTCCCCCAGGGCAGTGACTGAGAAGCTTCCGAAACTAACCCCAGTCCACTGTAACATCATGCACTACAGTAAAAGCTCTGTGCCAAGCTTTGTGAAATATTACAATGATCTCTAGTGTTTTTCTTGTTTAGTTTATTTTATCCTGACGAAGTTTTATCAGACAATTGTATTCTCAATCTCCAGTGTTTTTATCCTTTAATGTATTTATCCTGACAAAGTTTTATCAGACAACTTTGTTTTGCTAATTATGACTAAGAGACATCATATTTGGGCTTTGCCCACGAGAGCTATGTCTTGTTTTTGAATTAAATGAATCTAAATTTGAAACCCCAAAAAACTAAAGTTTAAATATATTTCCGGAGTGAGAAACTCTTTGTAATGCCTATCTTTATATAGGGTCTCGTGTAAGTACCGGGTTTTATCCTATCTGATCTTCGATACAATTGTCGCGCGCTTACCGCTTTCTACAAAAGTACTGTTTTTTCTTTCTAAATTAATATTGATAAAATTATTCATTTATACATTATTTTTCTGTTACTTTCATTTATTCTTTTTTCTGTTACCTTGTTTCCTATTTGTTTTGCTCAATCAGTCCAAATCTTTATAATGCTTGAAAGTTGGAACTGTCTTTCAATAGGTAATAGCATCACTGCAATCTAATCTCTTATCTTTCTTGATAATCTTTTATTCTCTTTTCTATATATTTTTTTTCTTGTTCTTCTTGATAATCGTTAATAATCATGCTATTCTCTAGTTAAGACTGTTTTGTGTTCCCTTTGAAACATGTGATTTTACAAACAGTTAAAGCTTTAATTCTAATTTCAAAATTCTTTAGTTCTTAAGTTTAAATCCAAAGGAATTTTTTCCTGATGAGGGTGTAGTCTTTGTAAGCATGATTAAGACGAGCTGCCTTGCTTCTGGCAGTAACCAAATTATGAAAAGAAAAGAAAAATTAGATGACAGTGATGATATTACCTGTTGCGGAAAGATACGAGAGATAAGAAAGATTAAATGACATGAGTATCAAAGATTAGCAAGAAAAATTATATGGTATGGTTATTAAGAATTATCAAAAAAGACAAGAAAGAAAGATTAGATGTCGGGATTATCAAAGATTAGAAAGATAAATTAGATGGCATTGATGATGTTGCCTGTTGGAGAAAGATAAGAAACATGAAAAGAGACCAACAGAATTGGGCCAATTATAGAAATCAAGCAAAGTCGCCGATATTCGGACTCGTATGCCGTCTTCAGTGCCTAATTAAAATAAATAAAACCCTAAACAATTTATGTTATAAAGCAGACAATTTATAGATTATAATTAATAATAATAATTTAATACAAAAAACAGACGCAAGCCTTTTACAATCTCTGCGAAATAAGAAACTCGAAAACATAACAAGTCCATGAATCTGAGTTATTTGCTATTGATGGGGGCAGACTATTCCGCTTGCTGATGACCTGGTTGGAGAAGCCCCATTTTCCGGTGTACTTGAAGAAGCGTCTACATTGCAGTTTAAACCCACGTCCACGTAGACTTGATATGCCGAATTTTGGTGTCGGTGTGTGCTATGTTGTCATAAAAGGTTTTTGCAGATCTTGTAAGTCTTAGTTATGTCGCCACAATAAAAACGGTAAGCCAAAGCTGAAATTTAGAGTGGTTCTTGTATGATATACCCACTACCGCCCAAGTTGTTCAAGTTGCTCGTTGACGCATTGTAAACCGGTTTCTTTCGCTAGTTTCTGTCACCTTAGCGTGAAAAAAGATAAAGGGAAGTGACAAAATAGGTGGGAAATATATAGTTTAGGCTATATATTTGGACGTTAGGGGGGGGGGTGTTAAAGTATTTCGAAATTGTAAAGTCAAACAGCAATTCTTACTTTATACTATGCAGAGTAGTTGTAGCTAACACATTTTGCATGCAGATCCGCTGTACTTCACCCTCCCCCCCCCCCTAATGTGCAAATATATAGCCCTTTTTGTTTCTAACGTATTATGTTTTATCATACTTAGGTATATTTCATTAGGATTAACCTAACATCACTTCTTGAGTGGTAGTGGGTATATCATACAATTATCCTTGGAGCTGTTCTCCGTAAGGGAGGTGAGATAGAGTTGGGCAGAATTTTGTCGCGTCTTGAACAAAAAATATGTGAGTTGAGGTAATTCTATATTGGCCTTTCTTTGTCATGTCTGGCTTGTACCGTCTCAAAAACATTAGAATTGAAAATGTCCTTCTGAAAATACAGATTATTTGCAAAAATGATTATTTAAAATAATGATTATTTACAAATAAGTTTGAATATTATCCCTGTGCGAGTTTTTGGTATATTATTTTTCTACGGTTCGACGGTTTTAATATTTCAAATTATGAGCGACAGTTTTGATATCCTCAGCTTTTTACATTTACCGAATCGTAATTTGAAATGTGTTTTGCATTATTTTATTTATTTTTTTCATTGAAAATTGGTTGAAAATCGTTGAGGAAATATCCTTGTCTTTTAAAAGCAATTTAGATCATTCTTTAAGAAAAGGTCTAAATAATAAAGCAATTTTAGTTTAATCAGTGGAAGTATCCGAATCTAAGGAACTCAATTATTGAACTATCTTGTCTTTTAGTGTAAGTTAATGTTTTAGGTTGTTCACAAAATTGTATGTTTCACAGGATACTCAAACTAGTCTTTTAGCCAGAGGATATTTATCGCCTGCATAGATGTCAGGCAGTACAGTACACGTGTTGCAAGACGTAAGCATGTAAGCAGCCACCGGGTGTCTAACAAGAAGGTGGCAATCAATGGTAATAACAGAAAAGCTGACCTAAATAACCGATTTTGCCTCACTCAAATGCCGTAGGAAATCTTGGCTGGCGGCATCGAAGAGAAACTACAAGGAGCTCGTGAAAACATATCCTGTCTGCAGCTAAGAGTATGGTTGGTTTTACGTTGTCCAAGTAGGCTTTTCGCACAAGTTTACTTAAGATCTATAAGATTGCAAACTTCTTTCTGATTGGTGGGTTACTTTTAGTATACGAATTATAGACAGTTGTCATTCTTAGGCTAAGGAGCTTCCATATCTATTTAGTACTTCTTGAAATTTCATGTCAAAAGCTCCTCTGCTATCTAGTGTTTCGTAATTAAACTAAGTAGTTGAACGAGGCTGAACTAAACCCTATAGAGGCAATTGTTGTAGAATAACAAATCTGTACTTTTCGAGCTTAGACGGCCATCTTGCTGTAAAAAAATAGCATTTTCTAAGCTAGATACTGGATAAAAAACGAAAAGGTGGGAGATTCCTTGCATAGCCTATGTGTATAAAATATATTTTACAGTTTTGCATTTCTGTAGATGAAATTCACGATGTGTGCAAGAATTTGGATCAGCAGCAAGATACATTACCTTGTGTTGTAAAAATACGACATCGGACGATCGTGGGTCAAAATCGTGAAACGAACAACTAAATAAGACAAAAAGGATGAAGAAAATAGTATAATTTACATCAGCTATTATGTAGGAGGGGTCCTTCCTATGTAATAGCTCACACCACTCGTCAGGGGTGGTGGATCATTGAGTAGGCAGGGTGTGTCATACGCCTAATTTTTGTTTTCTTTCTAGATGGCGGAATCTTACGACAGAGTAAGAAAACTAGCTGAAAATCGCCAAATTGTCGCAGAAGAGGCAGCCAATTATATTTTTGATATTCCAAAAGAGATGCTGTCGGAATTGTCGGATGATGATGATGACGATGATCCAGACTTCTTGTCTCCAGAAAATCTTATTAATGATCTTGATCCAGACTTGTTGCCTCTGCTGGACAATCGTCATTTCTTTTTGGAAAAGGATGATGTGAAGGCTAGCAGTGAACCCAGCGACGATGACTCGGGGGAAGCTCCACCCTCTAGTCAGCAATAGCAACCGGTAGTAGCAAGTACGTAAAAATCAAAGAAGAAATCGAAAGTCCAAGAAAAATTCGGCAAGAGAAAAGTAGAGATAGAAAATGTTGATTGGTCTCGGAAAGGAAAGCCTCGCCAAGTCCCAGGCATCTTGGAGACTCCACTGAAATACTTCCGAAAATTCTTTGAAAGTGACCTTCTTGAGCTGATAGTTGAACAAAGTAACGTCTTTGCACTTCAAACTGAGGGATGCAACCTCTGCCTCACTGTCGAAGAGCTAAAAGTTTTCATTAGCATTATTCTACTATTGGGGGTGATAAAAGTTCCCTATTATCGAAGGTATTGGGAAGTAGCTACCAGATACCCTGCAATTGCCGACAAAGATTTGGCAAGATCAAACTTTTTCTTCATTTCAACGACAACGAAAAAGTTAAGAAAACCTGAGAACATGGATTTGACAAGATATACAAGATTCGACCCGTCCTGGGTCTTATCCGTTCCAAGTTTCTTGAAGTCAGCCCCGAAGAACACCATTCAATTGAAAAGCAAATGATTCCCTTCAAGGCACGAAGTAACTTGAGACAATATCTACGAAAAATGCCGACGAAGTGGGGAATAAAAGAGTTCACAAGAGCTGGTGTGTCAGATTTTGTACATGATTTTGGAGTTTGTCTAGGTAAGGGTACGATTGTTGAAGATGACATAGAGCCAGATCTTGGAGTTGGAGGCAACATAGTTTTACGTCTGTTGAGTACCTTACCAGAGAAAATCAACCACTATACTTACTTTGACAACTGGTTTTCGAGCTTGAAACTAATGAGTTTGCTCAATATTGAAAGATTCCCTTGTATTGGTACGTTGAACAAAGCGCGACTGAAGGGCTGCCCACTCCTCACAGAAGGTGAAATGAAAACACAAGAGAGAGGAACTTCCGATTACAGGACTGACATCCATTCTGGTGTTATTGTTGTGAAATGGTTAGATAACAACACGGTTTGCTTGGCTTTGACGTATGCAGGAATAACGCCACAGGATACGTGCAGACAGTGGAACGTTAAGGATAAATCCAGGGTTGAAGTTTCAAGGCCAGCCAGTTTTTATGAGTACAACCGTCATATGGGTGGTGTAAATTTAGCAGACATGCTGGTGGAGATGTGCGGAGCTCATCTTCGGACACGAAAATGGTGCATGAGAATCTTCTGGTGGCTTATTGACACAACAGTCTGCAATAGTTGGCTTCTCTTCAGGTCAGACGTCAAAGCGCTCATTTCACAGACAGACGAACCGATGATCTTGAGAGCCTTCAGGTCTGAAGTTGCAGCAGGGTTGTATGCCTCGGCACGTGTGATACCCTGACGTAAACGTGGTAGACCATCCGCAGATGTCGAAGACAGTCCGAGCCCCATTCGAAGTCGCAATCGAATCCGACTGGCATTTTCTTCTCAAGCCGATTGACTTGATCACTGGCCAAAAAAGACTGGGAAGCAGAGCCACTGCAAACAGTGCAAATCAGGATATACCACTTTTGAATGTGAAAAAAGTGAACTTACACTGTGCCTTACTGCCAAAAACAATTATTTTAAAGCCTTCCACAACAACTGAAAATGCCCTATTTTTATATACTTGAGAGGCTAGTGACGTCTTTTTACAACATGGTTAAAAATTGACAATTTTGAATGAATAGTGAATAATTTTTTTTTGTTTTTTTTTTTGTCAATTGTCTGACTTAGAGATTACATGGGAGGTGTTGGAGATTTTTCCTAGTATTCGTTCCTATAATGGCCTGTCAAGGGTTAAGACGGTACAAAAAATTTCCATTATTAAGTTGGTCCAGCCAAAGTTATTCAATATGAAATAATTCTAGAAATAGAGTTGAATTGCTTTTTTTTTTCAAGTTTATCAATTTCATTTGCTGCAAGAGTTGTTCGAGTCAGATATTTATATTAGACACACGCAGACATCTGTATAACAGCGGGAATTTGTGCTAGCATTCATTAAAAATCGGCTGCGTTCCTTGGCATTTTTCAAACTTCTTTATTGTTTTTTTTTCAGAAACTGGAATCAGGTGCTTATTATTCTACTTAATTTTGCAAATTAGATTAATTTTGCCTTATTATCGCACTAAAAAAACAACACAAAGTCTCGCCAAATGCTAGATAGTGCTGATGAGTTTTTCTTTCTTCGACACTAGCGCTAGTTTCCACTCTTATAAGATGGCTCTTTAGTCTGTTATAACTTAATCCTTCTCTTAATTTTATCTCAGCATAGATAATGCTCGGCTAGTGGTATTAAAAAACAAAGGAAAAAAATCCAACTGTATTCTGACGTCCTTCTGATGTCCTTGTTAGTTTTGCTGATGACAGTACACTAAGTCCAGTTTTTTTTTCTTGTTAATCTAAGATATATCACCAGTTATCTGAAATTCGCCGGCCAAATAGGATAATTCATGGATCTAAAGATCGATGTTCATTTTTTGGACATTCTTTCTGATGAAAACCTTTCAAATGTCACATTGATTTGATTGAAATGAAGATATGCAGGAGTCTCGGTACTTTAAAAGGAAGCTCAAACATACTTTTATACTTATGGGCCAGTTTGAAAATCCTTTTTCACTGCTTGATCTAGTTCTTACTGATCCGTTTCTTACTGTCCCATATTTTGGATTTCAACCTTTCCTTCTCTATTAAAACCACTTTCTAAGGTTTACAATAAAGCTAGGTACCTCATTCAGGAAACTAATCTTTCAGGACTTATCCCTTTACTCGATGTCGGAGTCACTGTATATTTCGAATCACTTTTCCTTAGCTTCGTGTTGACCTCCCCCAGCCCCTAAGAGTTTTGCCGTCTTTTACCTCTGATCAGAATAATTATCATCTACACAATATAAAAAATCTTATTCAAATTCCATTTACTCTTTGTGTAAAGTCAGACTTCAATCCTTTAATGGCGAGTAATATTGTATGAAAAAAGTTGCCTGAGCCAGCTCGAAGGTGCCACTCTTTAAGCTGTTAAAAAACAAAAAACAAAAAAAAACAGTTCTAATTTCTTTGGCTTTTTAGAAGCTATCTTCATCTATTGATTTATATTCTCTTCTCATATATTTTTGTTATTGAAGTTTATTTGATCTACTCAATTAATTTACTCTATTCAATCCATTTAGTTTTTGTGTTCTTTAGTTTTGTTTTATTTGTATTTATTTGTTTATTATTATTAATGATTTCCTTTTTTTTTGCTCTTCTCTCTGTGAGTAAATGATTAATTTTTTCTCTTCTCTGAGTGAGTGACTCGTTTGTCTTCCGCCCTCTTTACAGGCCAATGAGTCTTTGGGGAATAGAAAAATGTAAGATAGTATATGTACTTCATGATGAATAACCCTTATCTTATCTCTTATTATCAGAATTGTTTTGTATTGAAGGCTGTAGGCTGGGCTGCACAAACTTAGGAGAAGGAGTAGGCTGTACAAAATTAATAGCATAATCCTTTTTGTACCAGCTTAATAGTTCAGTCTCGTTCAACTTCTATATTTTCCCACGAAACACTAGATAGCAGAGGAGCTTCTTGAAAGAAAACTCCAAGAAGCTACTTAATAGATATGGAAGCTCCGTAACCTAAGAATAAAAACTGTCTATAGTTGGCCAATCAGAAAGAAGATTACACTCTTACGAATCTTAAGTAAATCAATGGAAAAGGGTTGCTTGGCCAATGTGAAACCATTGTAGAAAAGTGTAATTGTTCACTGACTAGGAAATGCTGCACATAGATATATCCTATGCTAAGGCTTTTTTTATTACTAATATGTAAGAATTAATGAATAAGACCTATATTTGTTTGTGATCAACAAAGCCTTCAGTCCTAATAGTTTGTTTAAAGTATCCTTTTTTAACATGCCCTTAATCCTAATTACGCCTTTCTTTCTAAACTTTCTAACTTGTCTTGTATTTCTTCTTCTTCTTTCTAGTGTCAGCACATAATGAGTCTAATGGAGCCAAAAGCAGCTTCGGAAGCTTTATCTTTCTATGAAGAAAACCGACTGACTGTCAGCTCAAATAAAGAGAATGGTGACGTCACTGCGCCACTTCGCTCCATCGCAGAACGAATTATTCAAGAGCTTAGAACTCCTCAGGTTGAGTTCACTCCTTTCCAAGCCGAAGAGAATCCTGATGAATTTTCTGAAACTGTAAAAAAGGAAGCATACCCAACTGATACTCACACTATACGATGCGGTTCTCCCCCATCACACTATTATAGCTCTTCTGAAGAGCCTGAGCCTATTGAGCTGACTTGTGTTAATATGGAGGCTGGATTATTGGCTTTAGCTGGAAAAGTAAGCCAATTTTGTAATGTCGATGACTCTGCCATAAGTGGTTTTCGACCTTTGGCCAATCTTGTGTCAAAACGACGGAGTACAACGCCAGTTGTCGCCCGTGAATTGTCGGCACAATCACCATTAACTCGCCCGAAAACTTTAGCCTTGGATAGTGAGGCAAAGCCCCAAAAAGATTGGGTCGCAGAATTGAAGCCATGCTTGAAAAAAATACATCACTCTGCTAACTGCCTACTGAAAACGGCCAGATTATCTCACACAGTTTTAAGGCTCCGTGTTGATCCTCCTAAGATGGCACTCGACCATGCTGTCCAGCTCCGACGTGATGCCTGCTTCTCACAAGCGGTATGTTGCAATTTTTGCTATACCATCCATGGGTGAACACATTTTGTAGACTATGTTTTTCCTTATACCCTAGCTCAAAGAGTATGGGTAACTTATAGGAGTGGAAACTGCCGCTAGTGACAAAAAAAAAAAAATGACAACACCGTCTATCGTTTGGCACTACTTGGCATTTTTTAATGCTTTGTAATCTTTTTTGTCAGGAACAGATTTCAGGTACTTGTTACTAAAATGAGCAGTATAGCTGGCCCCCAACCCCATTTCACTCCCTGGCTGAAGGGCCATGAAATGGAGATCAGCATCGCCAGAAGGGGTTTTGAAATCCAATGCCGTATTCTATACATTTACACTAAAAAAAAAGTGCCAAATGTCGCCAAACGCTAAATGGCGTTTCTAATTTTTTCAACACTAGTGCCAATTTCTACTCTTATAAATTATCCATGCTCTTTAAAATTCTGTTTAATTAATTAAGCGGAAACATACACAAATATATATATTTTGATTTACGAAAAATTCGGAAATTCAAATTTCAAAAAAATAGACGTTGCGGTGATACAGCCTTGGTAGTAGTGGAAATAAAAAAAAAAAAAAAAAAAAAAAAAAAACTAGAAATAAGGGTAACAAATCGGCGAAAATGAACACCTTGCACTAAACAACTTAAAAACGCGTAGTTTTCTTTTGACAGTTCAGTTGTCTTTGAGAATCAGCGGGTTATTGGCTGATGTTTGAATTTTTATGGACAAAAAATTTTGTCTAATTTAACTAATTAGTATTGCTTATCTATCTTCACGAAAAGAAGGTACAACTCTTAGAAAATTGCGGTTTTCAAGTATGGAGAGACCGTAGGTGAGTCCATAGGGCAAAGATGTTTTTATTTCGATGACCTTGGTACCTAATGCAGGCTTATGACAAGGCAGCCAAAATTTCGGACATTCCAATTAAATATTTCTAGACAAAGTTAAAAGTACTTTGTCAGATTTCCCTTTTGAAGGAGAATGAACTGTTTACAAAATCTCAAGTTTCCTATATTGTAGATAATATGCAGATGATATGATGTGCAGAGATTGTAGATGATATTCAGAACTTACAAAGGAAATAAAAGCTTCTTTTGTGAAAAAAATGTCTGAGAAGGTGTTGTATTTTTTTCCACCAATTAATATCGTTAAATTAAGTCACAAAAAGTTTATATATTTTTGTAGGAGTGCTCTCCTAGTCCATTGGTGAAAACAAATATACCATTTATGAAGGAGCAACTTCAAATATCTACAAATAATAGATTACTAGACAGGTTAAAAACTAAATTGTTTTAAAAGAAATTTCCAAGCAATTGTTGCAAAAAAAATTAAGCATTAGTTGATGATGTGCTCATGTATGATATTACAGGATAGAGGGGAGGGGGATTCGTAGAAGCAAGTCTATCTAACAGGGATGCTAATTTTCTGTTAACTTTCAATTTAAACAATTTCGAATTCAGTTTGTACCAAATTACCAATCTGTTTTCGCGTTCCTAGGAATTTGCAACAAAAAGTAATCCATTGTATCGCTGGTGCATCAAGGTTGCACCCTCAGAGAGGGAGGGGGAAGGGATCATAGAATTACATTTTTGAGGGTGGATCGAAAACAAGAAAAAATATGTTTCAGTCACAGAAATTTAGTTTTTCAAAAGTTTTGTCTGCTAACAAAATTAGCTACCACAAAAATGTGGTAGCCTGCTAGCCCCAACCAATGAGAAATGACACAAAAAGTGTCATTTTTAGTGCCATATGGCACTTGCAGACGGCGGAATTTATAAAAAGCACGTAGATAGGAGAAATAGCTTTTGAATAAGCCTAGAAAATAACTGAAAAAAAAAACACCGGATACCGATACGCCTGATACCACTTATAGCCCTTTCTCCAGAGATTATGGAAGGTCATATCATCACCGAAAAAAATAGCTTTGACCTTTCAACTTTTCTGAAAAAATGATTGTCTCGATATTTTGATCGGACAACTTTGGGGGAGGGGCCTTTTGGGTAGGGGACTATCTACACTCCGATCTTTTTGGTCCCTTAAAAAGAGCACTAGGAAATTAAACTTTCGTTCGAATGAGCCATTAAACACCTCCCGTTGATATTCTGGTGACTCGCTAGTCCTAGTAGAAAAAAAGGATTTTCTTTGGTGTTCAAGGTCGAGGACAGTAATTATCCTGTATTAGGTTTTCACCTGTGCTTATTCCAATGAAGACCTTTTTATTTCGATCCTGCACCATTTTTGAGGGGTTTTCAGGCTGTCCTTAGAAATTACCATAAATTTGTTTCTGCAATAAACTTTTACTTTTAACATTAACCGAAATAATAGTTACCATTCCTGATTCAGTGTCAGATGCCAATTTTTTTCACAAGGCAAAAACGCGTTTTTCAACTTTTGGTTACTATGGGCTGTGAATCACTCTTTACTAGCTTCCAGCTACTGCTGCAGCCATGATGTTAACAAAAACATTTTTCAGAGTTCTTGTCGGTGTAAGTAAATTTCGCTCCTTTCTTACAATTCGTTGCCAAATAAATTTTTAATTTAAAAAGTTCCTGTAACACTTACCTCCTTCCCCCTCCCCTCCTGGGAAATTCCGTGATGACACTCAAGTGGACCCCCACCTTTCCACCGTTTGTGCCAGTAAGCATGTAAAGTAATCTTTTATGCTACAAAAAAAAGATTTTTCTCCAATATGAGGGAGCTGTTACCCCGCAGTGCCTATATTCGGGCTTAAAAGAAATAAAAGGAAGATTACATATCAACTTATACCTTCTTCCCACAGACCTTCTTCTATATTTACCAATTTCGAAAATTTTGGTATACAAATGCACTTTTTGAGGAATCAGGAATCCCCCCCTCTATGTAATGACCCACCGACCCTCCCCCGTAATAGCTGATGCAAAATTATGAATTATTGTACGTGACTTTATCAAACATCAAGTGAATCAACTTGGTTTGCAAAGAGGGTAGAAATAAATTATTTTGTGAACCGTTTATTCTGTATGGACTACGTGACTTTCTTTTGTAGATGAGAGCTTGAAATCTCTATAAAGCTGAATTTGATGACGTTACTTTGATGACGTCACTTGCCATCTTAGGGGTGTTTTTCTCTTCCTTAAAATCAGTCAAATTTCTCAGGCTTTTAACCTTTGATACGTAACTTTAAACTTGATTAGTTTTATATATTTGGAATCACATGATTCTATTCATTTTATATCACTATATATAATTAATGAACTTTTAGAGGTCTTGCTAGTTCAGGGTACTGGAATAGGGTTGAAAATTAATGTTAAGAAGACTAAGTCACTAAGGCTAGGAATAAGTGAAGATGAAAAGCTGACATAGGGTAACGAAAAGATTGATCAGGTGGGCAGTTTCACTTACCTTAATAGTATTATTAGTAAAGACGATGGGAGCAGTGAAGATGTTAAAAGTAGAATAGCCAAGGCTCAGGGTTTTTTTTTTTCACAGTAAAAAAAAAGGTTTGGAAGAATAGGAAGATAAGTCTGCAAAACAAAATTAGAATATTGGAAGGTATAGTGATGACAGTAGCCAAATATGGTTCTGAAGCATTGGCGCTCCGAAAAACGGAGGAAGATTTTCTAGATGTTTTCCAGAGAAATTGCTTACGGATTCTTTTGGGTACCCGGCTGACTGACCGTATTTCTGACAGTAGACTGTACGTAAAATGAGGTTCAATACCGCTTTCTAGGGCTATAATGAAAGAAAGGTTGAGATGGTTAGGGCACGTTGTGCGAATGAAGGATGGCAGATTGCCGAAGATTATCTTTTTCGGCCAACCGTCTAGGGCTAAACGGAAAGCAGGTCGTCCTCGTCTGGGGTGGGAGGATATCATAAAAAAAGATTTAAAGGAAATAAAAACTTCTTGGGAGGGTGTAAAGAGGGAGGCTTTGAATAGATTGGGATGGAGGATGAGCGTGCGTAGCTGTGTTGGCCTCAGTTAGCGGCTTGGTGCTGCGATGAATTGTTAGTAGTAATAGTAGTAGTAGCAGTAGTATATAAATCAGATTCTTTTGATGTGCATGTTGTTATCAAAACTTCTTTTTTTAGAGATTTGGATTCTATTAGCCCTAATCGCTCTTTATTTACAGTTTGTTATCATGAACCCTTTGATATGTGTGCCACACAAAATTTATTATAGTTATCGATAAAAAGGGTGTGGCATCACTGAAAAAAAAAATGTCAACTATACACATGTCCACTGCTATGTCTACATCTATCTACATCTAGCCTATGTCTATATCTACTACTGTCTACATCTATGTCTGCTATTCGTGCTTGTGTCGCTAATAATTTTTGTTAACACTGAGCTTTCACATGAGCTTTTACAGGTTTCACGTCTTGTTACAAATAACCTTTAGCATACTCATGTCAAGCTTTGGTTTTTTATGCTGTTGATCAAGGAGAGGGGAATCAAGTGCTGTGGGTTTTTATGTTCCGGGGGAATAACAAAAACTACCAAACGCGACAAAAACTTGTTTGTATGTATTTCTGTTTCTTTTTACAGGTCGGACAACAATTTCGGGGGGGGGGGTAACCGGGTTACCCCCTCCCTCTAGATACAGCTATTCTGTTGATTATATACTTTTTAATTTGAAATTGCAATTCTACCAATGCCATTAATTTTTCTTTTTTTAGCTTACTACAGTTACTACTGCGCTAATGGTTCAACTCTGGTGCTCGCCACCAGAACCCAATTTCCTATCCCTTTTAATGAAAATTGGACCTTTAGTGTATTTTGAAAGCCTACTTACTTGTTTGAAAACAGAAAAGGCAATGTTAAGTGATGCTATAGTGGCCATTGAAGATCTGAAATCTGTACAATTCACCCTTGTTTTGGCCGGAACTCTTGGCAACACTGAGCAGTTTTTTGGCAATATTTCTTCTATTTTCAAAAGGAAGAAAATAAGGACAGTACAAATAGATGAAAGATTTCGTTGTAATACAATAACAAGCAGTACTACAACGTGTCCAGACAAAGAAAAGGGTAATATTGTGTTAATTGACTAATTCGTTAAAAAATAAACCAATTTTGATAATTACTAACGCAGATAAGTAACCAATTACTAGTTAACAACCCATTTAATAAATCCGTATTTACGTTCGGAACAAGCTAGTAACTATCTAACAATACTGCTGTCTAATAACTTTTTTTGTTAGGTGATTTAATTAGGTAATTTAATTTATTGTTTAGTTTTTATTTATGCATTTTTTCTCAAAATTAATTAAGTTTAAATAATAATAATAATAATAATTTATTGTTATCCTCTATACATAACAAAGACGTACTAAGAGGAGTGTGAACAAAAAAAAAATAAATAAAAAGACCCTGACAAAATGCGCACAAATACTGACAACTTAACTTTTAAACTCTCAATAATAACTTTAAAACTCTTTAAATTCAATAATAGTCAAATACTATGAAACTTTACAACTTACGACGCTACACATTTGATAGAATACTCATCAGTGGAAAATCGACAATTTTTTTGCGACGGTCAGCAAATCTACAGGATAATTCATCCAATTCTTGACAAATTTAAAAAAAACGAAAAAAAAACACCGTACCGCGGAAAATGTTACAATTACGAGTCCAAAAAGTGATACTGACAAAATACTTGCAGAAACTAAAGAACAGGGATCAGTTTTTCTTTTTGTGAGAGGTGGAGAAAAATTTCCAAGAGGGTGTAAAAAACAACACATGTGCGAATACGCGTTATTTAGCCGACCAAGGGTTCTCTTATTAAAATAGCCCTTTACCCTGGCGAGATGCCCGATACAACACTAAGCACTTGATAGAAGACAGATCAGTAGAAAACGATACAATTCGTCCGTTTTTTAAGACGGCGTTCGGATGCTGGATTCTGTCTCAGACCCTGTCCAAGTTTCCTGCTCAGAGTGGTTGTAAGTCCAAGGTATTTTCAGAAATAGGGAATTCACAATCACAATTGTCACCTAAATAGGTGTTGTCAGTTCTGAAAAATGTTGCTCGATAGTTCCTATTTTCAATTTTCTACCATTCTGAGTGGGAAAATTGGACAGTATGAGACAGAATCTAGCGTCTGAACGTCACTAACAAATCCCAAAAACACCGTACCGTTGGAAAATGTAACTATTACAAGTCCAAAATTAAATGTTAATTAGGAATTAAAACAAATATTAAAGGATCAATAAAATGGGAAGGAAAGGTATAAAACCTGCAATTCTTAAGGGAGGTCTGCGCGTTCTATGGCTCAAAAATTAAGTGAGAAAAACGGATTTAATTTAAACAAAGCAGTGACAAAGAATAAAAAGCAAATAATTAATAAGAAAAATTCCAAATATTTCAATTCCGCATCCGGGAGCTTTATCAACGAAAAAAAAAAGAAAACAAAATTTAGTTAAATCATCTAAAGAAAACGACGAAAAAAAAACAAGACAACAAGAGAAATAAAACAAGACAAGACAAATAGATAAAACTCACATCTTAATAATCTTCCACAATGCTGCAACTCAGAAATGACAATGAAAATGTCTAGTAGAACAGATATTACTCCTCTTAAAGCCAGTCTCCATTTGGCGGATTCTGCAAATCTGCACCGCCAATCTGCAAATTTTATTTCAATGGAGACTTCTTTTCCGGCTCCGTGTTGGCAGTTTGCAGATACTGCAACCTTCGACGTTGCTTTTTCTGCAAGATAGCAGATTTGCAGAATCTGCCAAATGGAGACTGGCTTTTACAATTTTTTTTTTACTAATTAATGTGTTAATTGGTTTTTATTCTTTGTCACTGCTTTGTTTAAACTAAACCCGTTTTTTTTTCTTAATTTTTCGTAAATGGAAAAGTGGTGTGGTCTAATAAATTATTTATGTTCTATGACTCCCTATTTGTCCCTCAACCGATTATCATCGGTGCCCTATTTAAGTCAGCAGTTACTTTCTGTTCTAATATAGCTCTTTCAGAAACCGGATTAATCAAGTCCACTGTATTTATTCGATTTGAGTGGCGAAACACTGGCTGAACTCATAACGCTACATATTTAGGATATTCTGTAAACCTTAGTGTTAATTTAACGATGAAATGTTTGGCCATTAAATGCTAAATTGTTTTTCGGTAGTTTCTTTCCGTTTTAATAGAGCCCCTCCTGAACCATGTCAATTGGGTCCACTTTTGACATTTTGCCTTATTTCAGCCTTATTATATATATATATATATATATATATATATATATATATATATATATATATATATTTTTATGTAATATACAAGGTAGAGGGGTCATAGGGTTATCAAAAGTAACCATGCAGTAATACAATATCAGTGACATAAAGAGGCGGGGGTGTGGACATATGAGAATTAAACAGATTAGAGCTCTGGTTGTTATTACCTTTTTTTCAAAATTCCTTAGTTTGAAAAAGAAATGCATGGATTCCATGTTTTATTTCTTCGAAAATGTATACTTACGCCTTCCCAGCGCATTTTTTTAAAAGGTGCAATTTAAATACAAAAATGAGCGGTTTAACGACTAATTTGGTCATCCTAAACACGAGATACACGTAATTTAAATTTATAATGGATGAACTTATGAGTTCTGACTTCAACAGACGCAGGTCGCTTCATAATAATCCAAAACCTTACGAGAATCTAGAATCCTGACTTGACATGTTATTTCTAGACTATTCTCAAATAGATGGGTTATGCTCAGACAAATAAGTAGACTCAGAAAACGCGCGAACGTTTTTTAACCTAATGCTTGGTGCTGGCATTTTACAAGTTATTACTGAAATTACCAAATTTACTAAGAATTATATACATGCTCTCTTGTCTCGCTTTTTTGTTGTTATTTTTTTTTTTTTCATTTCTCGGTTTTTGACGATTTTTTTTACCATTGAATTTGTTTTTAAAATTATTCTTTTTTGAAGACCAAATCAAACAAAAATTAGATTTTTTTTTATTATTAAATATAGTTTGTATATATTAAATATATCTTATATTAAATGCACAGACAACGTATAACGCATAACAAAAACGTTATCGTAAAGTTTAGCATTTAAAATGATTTAAATCGATTGAAAGTAATATTTTACTTTTAGCTGGACATTTGCCTGGGCCGGCTCCTACTCCTGAAGCATTTTCTGGCTCTGAATTTCCTTGCCAAGGGTCTCAGGAACAACAAGAAAATGAAGATCTTCCTAAAGGAATGGCCCCAGTTATTCGTGGCACTCGCTCCGCTCTACAGGTAAGCAATTAAATAGCTACGAAGACCACAGTGCCTTTCCATCATAAACAACAAGTTGAACAATAGTGACATTTTTTATAAGGCAGTGGAATGTAAGTTTAAATGAATATTTCGACCCTATATGCAAGGGCTGTCCTCAGAAAAATAAATGAAAAAAGAGTATAAAAGAACTCACATTAAAATACAATCGTTAAAAAAAACCTTTTCAAAACATAACTAGCATCATTACTTCAGGTAAAGTTCAACCAGGAATTGAACTTCCCTAAAGTAATGATACTAGGGCTGTTTTGAAAAAAGTTCAAATGTAACGATTGTATTTTAATGTGAGTTCTTTTATATTCTTTTTTCATTTGTTTTGCTGAGGACAGCCCTTGCATATAGGGTCGAAATATTCATTTAAACTTACATTCCACTGTCTAATAAAAAATGTCCCAAGTGTTCTAGTTGTTGTTCATTTAGGTAAGCAATTACCCCTATCCCCTCAATTTTTTAAATTCCATACATCAATCTGCCCACAATCCTCCACCCTAATCTATCCAAGCCCCCACCCCCCACCTTTTTTTACCCTCTCTGAAAATTCCTATTTCCCTTGAATCTTAACTTACGAAATCTTCCCAGCCCAGTCGGGTAGGATCACAATTTTTGATATTTTGAAAACAATTATGAAGAAAGGAGTTACGAAATTTCATTTCCTTGTGACATGGGGGATCGAACCTAGTTCCTGGATGGTACTAGGTCTGGCCGTAGCCATTCCGAAGTCACAAGGTAACAAATTTGGATATGAACAAATAAACTTTCAAATGGGGATAAATCCATTTATTTAGACAGTGAAGAAACAGGTACAAAAGTCCATATATTTCGATCACATATGCAGCAACCGTCTAAATATGCTAGTTTCAATTTTATTATTTTAGTATTTCTACTGAAGACGGTCGCTGTATATGTGACCAAAATATCTGGACTTTTGTACCTTTTTTTTCACTGTCTAAATAAATGAATTTATCCTCATTTGAAAGTTAATTTGTCCGTCTTAGAACAGCAGTGTGGTCTAAGAAAACAACACCTAATTTAAAGGTGTTATGTCGGAAATTTGGATATTTATATAATACATGAAATGGATACAGGAGATAAGCAACTGATCTCTGAGCCAAAAATAGAATATATATATATAAATATATATATATATATATATATATATATATATATATATATATATATATATATATATATATATATATATATACATATATATATATATACACACACATATATATATATATATATATATATATATATATATATATATATATATATATATATATATATATATATATATATATATATATATATATATATATATATATATATATATATATATATATATATATATATATATATATATATATATATATAATATATATATGTATAACATTAAAAACTGAAACGAACTGAAAATCATTCAGTATATAAGGGGAGGGGAAGGATAGAAGGAAATTCTTTTTGTGTATATGTTATTTCTGTTATAGATAGGATTAATTTTAAAATTTGTGATCAGGTTATACAAGATCTAGGAGCCTTTTAATCTAAATTGCAGTGAGTAAAACAGGGTTATAGTATATTTTTGTATAGACTATAGTATAAAGACAGCCAAGATTGAAGACCCTCCCAAGAAGTTCCTATTTCCCTTGAATCTCTCCTTACGACATCCTCTCACCACATTCGAGGACGACCTGCTTTTCGTTTGACCCTAGACGGTTGATTCAATATTATTATTTTCTATCGTTAGGAATAGATTGTTCTGTTTGTATTTGAAATTCAACATTTTCTGAATCGATCTATAGATTGTTGAAAAAGTGCTTCAAATTAATGACTAGTTTGTATTCTTCTTCTCTTTTACTCCGAATTTAGAGCTCTTTTTTCAGTAATAGTTCCATAATTTGTTTTTACCATTTTTATATAGATTATCAAATATCTTGTGCTTATCCTAAGCCTGCCTGTATCTAAACAAAATTACGACTAGTTCTCTCTCTCCCTCTCTCTCTCCCTCCCTCTCTCCCTCTCTCTCTCGCTCTTTCTCTCCCTCTTTCTACCTCTCTCTCCCTCTTTCTAACTCTCTCTCTCTCTCCTTCTCCTCTCTCTACCTCTCTCTCTCTCTCTTCTCTACCTTTCTCCCTCTCTCTCTCTCTCTACCTCTCTCCCTCTCTCTACCTCCCTCCCTCTCTCTCTCTTTCTCTCTCTCTCTCTCTCTCTCTCTCTCTCTCTCTCTCTCTCTCTCTCTTTCGTCTGTCTCCTTTAAAATGTCCTTTCTAATATTTGTAGTGTAATCTTTCAAGTTTGCTGAAAGTTAATGAAAAGGAATATAAGCAAAATTTAATTTTTGATTAACCCACTGCGGGTTTTCAAGCTCGCTTGCATCATTTTCATTCAACCAGAATGGAAGGACATTATTGCAGCTGCAAACTTGATGGATGACTGGTGGTTCCCCCTTGGCACTCTGGGTGCCTCTTGAGGAACTTATGATCCTACGGTCTTAGATCCAAGGTCATTGGTATTGTGTATTGATGCGAAAAAGTATGGAAACCAAAATATGAAAAAATTGAACGATGGTTAAAACAATAATAGTCTTGTGTGGCTATGAGGGAGCTTAGCACCTGCAAACAGGTGCTTATAGAGGGTTGAGTCGACGCCCTATGCGCCAGCAACGCCATTAAAGTATATTTATCCTTATTTTTTAGTGAAGTCATTATTTAAAGCAGGCTTGTATATATGAGGGAGGGGGGGGGGTGTTCTAAGGTCTATTCTTTCTTTTGTGATCTTCTATTCCTGGGAAATTTCGCTTTATAACCTTCCTCCCTCCCTCCTAAGGAAATGAACTGCGTGGATCTATGAGTATAATCAGACATAAAAATGCACCTATTTCAGGTTGTGTTACCTGTTCCTGAAGCCATTTTTTCTACTTTGCCGGCTGATTGTATAAGCCAAAGTCAGCAATTGTCCTTCAATATTACGCCAGTATTGTTCAATGTTGGTTTCAATGAATTTGTGCCAATTGCTGAGAAGTTGGGAGAAGACGATTTGGAGAAGAAATTAAACAACGATTCTTTTGTGAGAATACATGATTACTGCAAGAAATTTTTGAAGCTTAATTTGGAAAGTAACAAGGGTTTGTATTTACATACTCTTTTATAAATCCACCATTTATCGTAACGAAACGCGTAAATCACAGCCGTAATCCTAAAGATAGAGAAGGGGGTTTGGGCTAGAAAATGGGCTTTGGGCTAGACGGATATTGGCAATGGGCTATGTATCCACCATAAGTCGTAAAGAAACTCGTAAATCACATCCTTAATCCTAATGATAAAGAAGGGCTATGGGCTAGAAAAACATGCTTTGCGCTAGACGGCTATTGGCTATGGGCTATAAATCCACCATAAATCATTAGGAAACTCGTAAATGGTTGAAGGGCAACTAATGCCCCTCTCTCGCCCACCATTTCCCCAAACACATCCAATCAAAATTTTGAGATAAACATTTTTGTTTAACGTAGTTTAAAGTTTTGGAAATTAGGTCTCTGCCAGCGTTGCCGTGGAAACTTCAAAAAGGACTCATTCAATTGGGAATTGAGAGGGCTTGTCCCCTTTTTAATAGTCAAAAGCGATTGGAGGGCGAATGCCCCCCCCCCACGCCCATCATTTCTCCAAACACTTCCGATCAACATTTTGATATAGTCAAAAGATAGCCATTTTGAGATAGCCATTCTATTGAAAATAGTCTAAATATCATATAACACGACTTTTGGGGTCGAAACAAACGCCAGACATTAGGGGCAAGGGTTATAAGTTATGCCTGGGGGGTATTTAAGGTTTTTATGGAAGGTATGGTTGTTTAACTTCAGAAGAGGCTCAGTCTTTCTCTCTGAAAAAGACTATGTCAATATAAAACGAACAGAAATTAATCAAAAGAACGTTTTGGACAAAATAAGTTTTTCAAAAAAAAATTAAAGAACTCCATTTAACCAAAAATGAAGAAAAATAGAATCAAATAATCTACCAAGCATACAACTACTACAAATCAGTATCAGTAAATAAATGAAACCCAACAACAAAAATTAAAATAAGTAAAAATCAAAACGAACAGAAATTAATCTGAGTAGGGTTCTAACCCTATGCTTTTTAAAAGCCAGAATATAATTTCTACTATACTGAAAAAAATTATTTTAAATGTTTTCACTTTTATAACTTTAAGAAATCAAAACTTTTAAGGAATAAATATCAGCATTTGTATATTAAACTGACAATGCACATTTTTTTCAGTAAATTCATCTGATTTTTGTCAGCAAAGTACAAATTGTATTTTGGGTTTTAGAAAACATAGTGTTCAGATTAATTTCTGCTCGTTTTTAGTTTGACTTATTTTAATTTCTGTTTGTTTTGGGTCCTCTATTCTTTCTCTTTCTGATCGTCTTCAGTAGTCCTTTAGTTCAAATTAGTACTACTTTTCAAGTGACTGAAGAGTGAACGTTCCTCCAATAAATGTTCCTCTTGATGATGATATGGAGTTCATACCCATCTAGGTAAAGAGTGATCTTTGGGATGCTAAACTCTGTTTGGATATAGGCTAAGCTGTCCTAAATGCTATGCGTATCTTTTTTCTCTTATTTTTGGACGAGAACCATGCTCTGCTTCGTTATGAGGATAAACCTGATATGCAATTATATCTTCCCTCCCTGGGTATTATTTCTAGGGTAAACCTGATATGCAATTCAGGTTTACCCTAAACCTCGTTATGAGGATAAATCTGATATGCAATTATATCTTCCCTCCCCTGGGTATTAATTATATGTAGCCTTCCTGGGTACTAAGTTGGGTCTCCTAGTCTTTCTGATCATCTTTAATAATTAATAATACTGTCTTGGTAATGTGTACTGCTTCCAAGTTTATTTACCGCTTGACAGTGTTGTCAAGCAGTATTGACAGTGTTGTCAAGTTCTCTGACAAATGACTCTTCCTCCAAAATATTGTTTTGACCTCATACCCACAACACTAAAGAAGGGTCTTGGGGGTGCTAAACTGTTGTTGGATACACAATAAGTACACCGAACAAAACTTTTCTGACATCCAAGCGGTTAATATGGGGCCTTGAAATTGGTTACGCAGAACCTTGATAATTTTGACTGTTTCATCTGGTATTCCTTAGTGAAAGAGGATATACCAGACTCCTTTTCGCTACACCTGCTGAAATGTCTGTCGGAAATCGACAAATAGGTGGTAAATATCTTGGTTGAATTCGGTGTATCGTTCCCTGAGCTGTCGAAAGATTAATATTTGGTCGATTGTTGATCTACCAGGATTAAAGCTGGCCTGATATTCTCCAATGGTAAAAGCAGTAATTGTTAGTATGTGTCGGAGTAAAACATTTGTTAGAGCACGTGACTGGCGGCTCATGAGGTTAATTGAACGACAGTTTCTGCATTCTTTTTTTTATCCCGTATTTCGAATTGGAACAAGGGTAGCCTAGGACCATTGACGGGCTATATGACTGGTTTTTCGCACGTTAGACGCAGTAGTATGTTATTGTTCAGCTACATCATCTGATCCGATGTTGGAGAATTCAGCGGGAACTACATCTGGACCTTGGGGTTTTCCCGTGCTTGAGTGACCTGATTGCTGATATAGTTTCTGACTTGGATTGGGGGGGAGGCTAGTTTGAGTTCTTGGTCTGGTGTGGAGAACCGTTTCTGTATTTCTGGGTCCGCAGCTACGGCGAGGGGTTAATTTGTCCTTGAGGTGCTCTGTCTATCTTTCGAGTTTCTTCTTTGAATTGCTAATCAATTTCCCCTTAGTGTCCAGGATCACTGGTATCTGTAGTTCTTTGTGTGACTAAACTCCTGTATCGTTTTGAAAATTGCTGCGCTATTCACTATCTTCAATAATAATGCGCATTCATCCCGTTTCTTCCGCAGGTAGTACACAGGCGTACACAAGTCATGTGGTGTCGCACTGGGGTTTATCTCTGCATAGTAATAAGGGACTCCGAGTTCAATCTCAGTTATAGCAGCTTACCGCTGGACCCTGAATTCGATTACAGTGATGAGATTATAAGAAAGTGTCTCCATAATAATTCAAACAAGAAGAAGGCGGTTGTTCATCGCCTTTCTAATCTCTTGCTCCACTCTTCTCTTGGAGAGCTTGTAGGTATCTCAGCTGTTGTGCTTGGACCTGCTGCAGAGAATTCGCTTATCCTCACATAGTCTCACGATCTCATCTGTAATTAACGGCTTTTCGTTGGTGTTTTTTTCCAAGGACGTCATTCACTGTCTCGATGATGTGCACCTTGAAATCCTACTCCTTGATTATGAACTCTGTTTTTGTAGCCGGAGATAAAGAGGGAGGCTACATCGAGTTCCTTTTCACTTGTTATGGGGAAGTGAGTCTCTGATAGATCAAGAACATCGAATCTGTATCTCTGTAGCTGTTCTACTGAGATCCAGTCTTCTAGGTTCGGTAAGTGTGGTGGTATTTAGCAAATCAAAGTGTAGGATTCCTTTTGTTGGGATGTAACAACCGTGTGAATTTTCCCCTCTTTCATCGATCTAGGGTTTCCGATTGCCCCGGACCTTTTGTTGAGTAAAATCATATCATTTTTACCGTCATAGTTGTGCAAACTAGGTTGTCCGTCGGTCAGCCCGGGCGAGGTTTTTTCAAAACTTTGAACTAAACTGAGACCTTTTTATAGATTTCAAGAGAGGTGTTTTATGGCTGAATAGGTGGTGACGGCAAGCCACTCCTCTTCACCTCCTTGCAGAGGTCGTTTTCTTTGCTTCTGGGTCTTCCACAGATGTCCTCTTATAGAAAATTCTTTTGTTGATGTTATGCTGCACAATGCAATTTTACTCAGATATGGGAGAAGGTTTGTAACCGATGGGACGTGTCTACATGCTGGTGAGCCCTGTAAAATGTACATTCATGTGAGCTTCTTCCTTTTTTCGCCTGTGTTTGTGACCCCTGGGCAAGTCTGCCCCAGTTTCAGTTTTTTTGTCCCCTGGGACTGGGTGACTCTTGCCCCGTGACTCCTTCTCTGCGGATGTATCCAGCATATCTCTAGTTTATTCCCTAATTGCCGTCTAGGGACGTGCCGAATGGCCTAGGGAAGCTCCTTCTGTGGAGGTAACTTGGAATTAATCCATTATTGGTATGTTAGACTTTTCCTTGAAGATGACTCTATTTAACTAAAAACCAAAATTTCTATTTCGACAAGTGTTTAATAGGTATAATTTATTCACGTTATTACAAAACTAGAAAACTTAGGACAACGAAAAAAACAAGGTAAATTATAGCCAGTAAAAAAAAAGGAAAAACAAAATGCAAATATTTGGTCGAGACGTCCACTCAGCCGTTCTCATTGCAGGAATAAGAGTTGCCCCATCACCACTGCTTGAGAAAAGACCTCTTCTGTTCAGTTTTTCCCTTTTTAAAATTTTCTGTATGTTTGCATTGTCCTGGGGACTTTTGCATATTTTTATTCCTATTTCTGCACTGAGGACGGCTGAATGGAGGTGTCAGCCGAAATATTTGTTTTCTTTTCTCTTTTTTTACATGCTCTATTTTCTTTTTCTTTTACTTTATTTGTCCTAAATGTTTCTCGTTTTGTCATATTTAGCCAGTGTGGTCTCAGAAATTATTTATCTACGTTTAAGTGCTTGTACTGTCTACCAGCTATTCTAGTTAACACAGCTATATGCTCCTATAAAGTGAACATGAATAACCTAAATTCTAATGCTCTATTATTGAATTCTGTAATGTTTTTTTTTTTTTTTTTTTTTTTTTTTTTTTTTTTTTTCCTAATTTGTTTCTTTTTTAAAATAATCTAATTTTAGAATTCTCTATAAGATAAATTCTAGGACACTGTTCTGGGATTCCTTACTATTTTAAGTTTTAACTTTGTCATTTTGTTTTTATGGGTTTTTTCCCTTTTTTTTTCTTCCTTTCCTTTTTTGTAGAATAACCTAATTTTAAAGTTCTGTGCAAAGTAAATTCTAGGACTCTATTCTAAATTACTAAATTATGGATGCTGGATTCTAGGACTATTCTGGGATTCTGTACCATTGTGTAATTTTAAATTTCTTATTCGGTTTCGTGTTTTTGTTGTCTTATTCGTCATTTTTGTAGAAAAACAACGTTGCACGATTGCAGGCATAATGAAAGAGCTTCGAGAAGAATGTTTCTTGCAGAAGAGTCGAAATGTGAAAATCTTGGAAATTATGGAGAATCTCTGCAGGCAGCTTCTAGGTAGTTTCTTTTTTTTACATATAATGTATTTTTGGAGTTTGTTATACTATTTTTTTATACCATTATTTTGTTATATCATTATACTATTATTATACCATTATTTATGGATTTATTATTTTATTAAAATTTTATTATTTAAATGTTATATTATAAAATTTAGATTTGTTTTTCACAGCTTTTTTTACTGATCACAACAACGACAAATCGGTCAATAATATTTTTAATGTGGGGGGGGGGGGGGGGTCCCTCATCCCCCCCAAAAAATAAAAAAATAAAAAATAATAAAAAAAGAAGTTACCCGACTCGTACAAAAGAAGTAGCAAAGATGCATGTAAACAAATATATGTGGTGTTTTGTAAGTTTTTTTTTCAAAACCCTCCCCCAAACAAAAATTCCCCTCATCCTTCCGAAGCCCCTCTCACCTAGAACGAAAATCCTGGATACGTCCCTGGTGACAAATATATGGATTGACACTAGTAGGTTTGCAATCTTTCATGAAGAATTTATGCAGGCAGCTTCTTGGTAGCTCTAAGGTTTGAAAAAGCTGTTGTTGTGTTTTTTCTGTTTGTTTGTTTTTGTTTTTTTTTTCCAGAAAAAAGTCATCTTATTTGCAAATATTCTAGAATTATCCAAGATTTTTCTAGTTTTCTTCTTTACTGCCAGACGTGGAAATTAGTTGTGAAAATGTCAAAGAAAAACAGGAATGGCTCCAACATCTGTTCTTCTATCATTCTTTCTTTTTTACCAATTTTTTCTTTTATACATATTTTCAGATGCGCAAATTACAAATTGTAAAAGCGCCTTAGATAGAACTGGAATGACTGCAACATTTCAGCACTTCAGTTTTTTTGAAGCTTTTTTTAGCTTTATTTTAGTAATTTATTAGCTTTGTAACACTTTTTATTTTACTAGTTATAAAATTTCATTGTTTGATTAGTATAATTTTTTTAGCATTAACAAGTGCAAGGAAACTCATTTTTTTGCTAGGGGAGGTAAGCTTTAGGTAAATCTTGTCCGACGTTCTTGTATCAAGTAACCAGATACCATGACTTGCAGCAAGACTGTAGACAATTTTCCAGACGGTTTGGGAAGGGGCTCTATGATAAGGTTAGAAAACAAATATTTTTCGCCAAAAACAGCAATATATATATATATATATATATATATATATATATATATATATATATATATATATATATATATATATATATTCGAATATCACATACTTTTCCTTGGGCTTCGTTTTTTCCTTTTTTTTCAATTTTGCAAACTATAACTTGATAAACGATACATCTAGAATGGCAACAACGCTTCATTATTTTAATCTGTTTTAGGTAACTGTTTTTTTCAGAAGGGGAGGGGGGAGAAACTTTCAAATTGCAAATCTTTTTTCTGGGGGGGGGGGGGCTGTAGGTTGAGAAAAAGTTTTTTGGCCAAGTAACTTCATATTTTTCAGCATTAGAACACTTTTCTAGGATTTTATTCATTCTTCTTCTCCCTTTTCAGGCTTGCAAATTACAAGTTGTAAAAGTGCCAAAGACAGAACTGGAATGGCTGTGACACTTCAACAGTGTAATTTATTAACGAGAGAGTTGGATCTATCAGACCAAGAGTATCAAAAAGCTTTGGATACTATGCGGAGGTATAGATCATTTTTTACTTCCTTTTTTTTCTTAACCTTTTTTACGCTTTTTATCTTTTTTTTCTTTTATCTTTCATCTTTTTTCTTTTTGCATATAAAGATGAAATTAAATAAAATCTAGAATGAAATGCAAGGACTAGTTTAAAAGAATTACATCTTAAATAGGAAACTTTAAATGTAGTAGTATAATTTTGTAGTAACATTTAGTAGTAATTTTAGTAGTAAAATTTGTAAAATTTAAATGTAGTAGATTAGAATTAATCTTAAAGGGTAAATCTGAACATGGAAAAAATTATGATGAGGAATCTGTTTTGTAAACAATATGAAATGGAAATTTTTTTCATGTATACACTGTTAATAAATTCTTTTTTTTTTTTAGAGATTCGGGTTCAACTGGCATGGGTCGCTCTTTACTTGCAGCTCATCAGTACGAAATGCTTCATCAAAACAATAATAAGTACCTGACAAGTAACCAATATTAATATTGAGAATAAAGATAATAAAGAATCCTGTATATGTAAACTAAGTTGTCGATAACATTACTATCCAAATGTTCCACTTTAACTAAAACTATATCTCTAGCTTCTTTGACTAAATATCTACCAACACTAAATAGATGGGGCTTGTGGATCAGTCACAGCTACCTCATGATGAACCCCTCTTTAGTATATAATGAAAAAAAAAGAAAGCTCTCGTGTAAATGTAGGATTTTGGGGTCTTTCTAAAATTTAAGAAGTAAGATTTAAATACCCTAAACTAAAAAAAGCTTTAAATCCTATTCAAAACATTTATATTTTGATATTATTTCTTAGCTTTGAATTACTTCCTCATACCGTATTTGCAGCAGTTCTGAATTGCGTCTGGTAAGGAACCTCTTGGGCAGAAAAATTCACCAAGGATCTCAAAATTCTTTCAAATTTATGTATTTAAAAATTCGCTATGTTCCATTCTTTTATCGCCAATCCTGACCCTGGTAGTATCGGGCCCGTATCCCTAAAAGGAACAAGTAGAACGTCTTTCTTCCTAACACATTTGGTGGTCCTTTGGACCCACCTCAACAGAAAATTGTAGGGGGTCCTCAAAATTATACTGTTTCAAAAATACCCAGTTTCCCAAAATAATTTTTCAATTTTCAAAATAATTTCCCAATTTCTATTTTTATACAAAAGTCGGCACATACAATAGTGCTCTTTCCCGTGCCAGAAAAAAAAGTCGGCAAAATTACATAAAAAATTGGAATTGGCTAAAAAAAATTCTATACAGACAAGAATTTCGAAAATAGACAAGAAAAAATGAAAATGGTTTGCAAAATTCTGCAATAGATCCTCCATTTTACCCCCTCTAGTTAGAACTAGTTGATAAAGTACTCAGGAAAGTATCATTTATTGAAAACAATTATATTCAAATCCTGATTGCTTGAAAATTTGGTACTTTGATCGGTGAATCTACAAATTCAGACAAACTAAATTACGCGTCCGTAAGTTTTTTTGCCATACCTATTATAGTATGGCAAGTTTTTTTGCCATACCTATTATAGTATGGCAAGTTTTTTTGCCATACCTATTATAGTATGGCAAGTTTTTTTGCCATACCTATTATAGTATGGCAAGTTTTTTTTGCCATACCTATTATAGTAACAGTGGTTCAAAAACCAGTATGTACTACCCCCACCCCATTTCTAGCATTTTCTAGCATCACAAGTGACTTTATTCTTTCGAAACGTCTTATTTTAGAAATACCTAGAAAATGAAGCTCTTCATATCAAAATGACCTTGTCATTTCTTGAAGGCATAAATATAAGCTTTAAAATATGGATTTTACAAATGTCTATGCAGCCCCAAAGTCATTTTTCGGAAGTTAACTTGCAAATTACTTGATAATAGGCTATGTTGGCAGGGAACTAATCAATCCGGCAGCATTGTTCAAAAATAATTTTAAAAATGGAGAAATTGAGAGTTTACATCCTTATTTTATAATAGCGTTTATTTATCGATGCTGATTTTTGGTAGTTTCACGCTTGGTAGATTATTTGATTTTATTTTTGCTCCTTTTTTGTTTAATGGAATTCTTTACTTTCCTTTGAAAAACTTATTTTGTAGAAAAAGTTTTTTTTAAATTAATTTCTGTTCGTTTTATATAGACACAGTCTTTTATGGGAAAAAGAAAATAATACTTTAAATCTTTTTGTTTTTTTAAGAATTTATAGTTTGGCCTGCTATTTGTATGCTGGAGAAAAGTTTTCAGCAATTTTTAACAACATGCACCCTCTTAAAAATCTGGACACACATAGTAGTGTTTAATTTAGTTGCATACCTCCTCTAGTTGACCTGAAATGGAAAACTTGATACCATTCACAAAAAAATCTGTTTACTTTCTTTGATAGCTTGGATACACCTACGCTATTTTGATTTAGTTAAATTTTAAAAGCAGAAGTAGCCCCAAAAGTTTGAACATAATACCCTCAGTCGTTCTTGGGATACTGCTGTGATGCCCTATTGGGAATTAGCATTAACACAGTGCATTTTGATTTAATCTTATGTCAACATTTAGGTTTTAAACATAAAGGCAAATGGGAGGCTGGGCGTGGAGGGGGATTAGTTTCCCTCCAATCATTTCCGACTATTAAAAAGGGCACAAGCCCTTTTTATTTTCAATCGAATGAGCCCTTTTCGAAGTTCCTACGACAACTCCTTCAATACAAAGTGCCCTGGTCTAAACAACAACAACAACAGAAAAATAATAAATTATACCCACATCGATCTTTACTATAAAAATGTCAAGCCTTCCAATTAATTTCGACTAATAAAAGGGCACTAGGCCTTTCGATTTCCAATCGAATGAGCCCTTTTTGAGTTTCTACGACAACACTTTCTATAAACACCTTATATGCCCCCAGTGCATAAATTAAAACCCTTACCATAAGGGCTGTGAGGGTAATTGTCATTCTCTAAGACCTAATTTTCAGAACTTTCAACTAAGTAGAACAAAATGGCTATCTCACAAGATTGATTGGATGTGTCTGAGAAAATGGCAGGCATGAGAGGGGCGTTATTCACTCTTCAGTCCCTTTCAACTATTAAAAAGGCACTGGCCCTTTCTATTTCCAATCAAATGAGCCCTTTTGAAGTTTTTACGACAATGCTTTCAATAAAAACCTTTTATGCCCCCAGGGCATAACTTACAACCCTTGCTCTGAGGGCTGGGAGGGGTTGTCGTCCTCAAAGACCTAATTTCCAGAAATTTCTGCAACGTTGAACAAAATGGCTATCTGAGAATTTTGATTAGATGTGTTTGGAGGAACGGTGGGTGTGAGAGGGGGGTTAGTCACCCTTCAATCACTTTCAACCATTAAAAAGGGCACTAGCCCTCTCAATTTCCAATTGAATGAGCCCTTTTGGCATTTTTCACGACAACTTTATCTATAACAGCCTTATATGTCCCCTTGCCATAGCTTACAATCTTTACCATGGGGGCTCTCGGGGGTTGGTCATCCTTAACTACATAATTTCCAAAACTTTCAGCAACGTTGAACAAAATGGCTATCTTTAAAATGTGATTGAATGTTTTTGGGTAAATGATGGGCGTGAATTACTCTCTGCTCAATTTCGACTATTAGAAAGGGCAATTTCAATTTCCAATCAAATGAGCCCCTTTTGAAATACAACAATTTTCTATATAAACCTTATATGCCCCCAGGGCATAGCTTTCAACCCTTGCACTGAGGGCTCTGATGGGATTATCATCCTAAAAGACCTAATTTCCAGAACTTTAGACTACGTTGAACAATATGGATATCTCAAAATTTTGATTGAATGTGTTTGAGGAAAAGCTTGGCGTTAGAGGGGGTTTATTTGCTCTTCAATCACTTTCAATTGTTAAAAGGGCACTAGCCCTTTCAATTTCCAATCGAATGAGCCCTTTTTGAAGTTTCTACAACATCGCTTTCTATAAAAACCTTATATGCTCCTAGTGCATAACTTACGACTCTTGCCCGGAGGGCTGTGGGGGTGAAGGGGTTGTCATCCTCAAAGACCAAATTTCCAAAACTTTCAACTACTTTGAATAAAATGGGTATCTAAAAATTTTGATTGAATGTCTTTGGGGAAAAGGTGCACGTGAGAGGGGGTTAGTTGCCGTTAAATCACTTTCGAGACTATTAAAAAGGGCACTAGCCCTTTGAATTTCCAATCGAGTGAGCCCTTTTTCAAGTTTCTACGACAAAGATTTCAATAAAAACTTATATGCCCCCAGGAAATAACTTATAACCCTTGCCCTGAAGAATGTTGGGGGAGTCTTCTAATCAGAAGTAAAATTTCCTGAACTTCAAACTGCTTGGAACAAAATGGCTATCTCAAAATTTTGATTGGATGTGTTTGGGGAAATGGTGGGCGTAGAAGGGGTGTTAGCTGCCTTCCAATCACTATCGACTATTAAAAAGGGCACAGGCCACTCTAATTTCCAATTAATTGGGTCTAGATTAATGTTTCTACGAAAACTGTTTCAATACAAAGTGTCCTGGTCTAAAGGAAAAAAATAATAAATAATACATAGTGTCAACATTGTTCTCACATATTCCCAGGGCATAACTTAAAACCCCTGTACCGGATGCTGTTGGGAAGTATCCTCCTCAAAAACAAATAGTTGCTAGTTGCCCTCCAATCACTTTCGACTATTTAAAAGGGGACTAGCCCTTTGAATTTCCAATCATATGAGGCTTTTTTGAAATTTTTACAACATCACCTTCTATACAAACCTTATATGCCCCCAGGGGCATAACTTACAACCCTGGACCTGAGAGCTGGGGGAGGGGAGGGGATGTACACCTAAAAGACCTAATTTCCAAAACTTTCAACTACATTGAGGAAAATGGCTGTCTAAAAATTTTGATTTGATGTGTTTGAGGATAAAGCGGGCGTGAGAGGGGGTTAGCTGCCCTCAACTCAATTTTCGACTATTAAAAAGGGCATTAGCCCTTTGAATTTCCAATCGAATGAGCCCTTTTTCAAGTTTCTACGACACAGATTTCAATAAAAACTTATATGCCCTCAGGGAATAACTTATAACCCTTCCCCTGAAGACTGTTGGGGGAGTGTTCTAATCAAAGGTATAATTTCTTGAACTTTAAACTGCGTGGAACAAAATGGCTCTCTCACTATTTTGATTGGATTTTTTTGGGGAAATGGTGGGCGTGGAAGGGGTGTTACTTGCCTTCTAATCACTTTCAACTATTAAAAAGGACGCAAGCCACTCAATTTTAAATTGAATGAGCCCTTTTCAAAGTTTCTACGACAACTTCTTCGATACGAAGTACCCTGCTCTAAAGGAAAAAAATTTATAAATAATACATTGTGCCAAAGTCGTTCTTATATGCCCTCATGGCATAACTTAAAACCCTTGCCCCGAGGGTTGTGGGGGAGTGTCCTCCTCAAAAACATATTTTCTATCTGGAAATCAATTACGCTGAACAAAATGGCTATCTCAAAATTTTGATTGGATATGTTTGGGGGAATAATGGGCGTTGAGGGGGGGGGGGCTAGTTGCCCTCCAATCACTTTCGACTATTAAAAAGGGGACTAGCTCTTTGAATTTCCAATCGAATGAGCCTTTTCTGAATTTTCTACGACAACGCCTTCTATAAAAGCCCCATATGCCCCCAGGGCATAACTTACAACCCTTGCCCTGAAGGCTTTGGGGGGTGTCCTCGTCAAAAACATAATTTCTATCTGGAAATCAACTACGTTGAACAAAATGGCTATCTCAAAATTTTGATTGTATGGTTTTCGGGAAATGGTGGGCGTGGAAGGGGTGTTAGTTGCCTTCCAATCACTTTCGACTACTAAAAAGGGCAAGAGTCACTCCAATTATCAATCGAATGAGCCCTTTTCGAAGTATTTACGACAACTTCTTCGATACGAAGTGCCCTGCTCTAAAGGAAAAAATAATAAATAACATATTGTGCCAACATCGTTCTTATGGTTCTGGGCGAATACCCCCCCCCCCCCCGGAAAATACCCCCTTAAGCTCAGCCGCTTCCATCATACAAGCCCAATTTTTTGGGTTCTATAATTGTACCCTTATACTGTGCTTCTCTCCACCTAGCCTCTCTCCAATCATCTTCCAAATAGTACCTATTCATTGGCACAGCTCAGCCCCGCAATCTGAGAAAATTTCAATTTTTAAAGTTTTGGGTCATTTTCCAGGGATTCTGTGCAGGTGGGCGCCCCCAAAAATTGTCCCAAATTTCTTTCTTGCTCTAGCACTTGTTCGCGGATGTCTAATGCCATGAATGGTTAGACCGTTGCTCAGGAGATAACCATGCGGTAAACACATGCCAACAATATTTTTTCATTTTCATATGGAATCCCAATCTAGCCCATGTCCATCGCTTAGCATTCAAGCTTCTCTCTTCAGGATAGGTGGGGAGGGGTGCCCGTCGTCTCCAATCACTTTCCAAATAGTATCTATTCATTGCCTCAGCTCAGTCCAGCATTCTGAGAAAATTTCATTTTTCACTATTTTCAAAGCATAGTGACCCCCTCATATAAGGTCTGTGGATTATCATCAGGGGCTCAGGATGCAAATTTTTAATTAATTATTAGATAAAATTTGAGCATTTTTTAGCGTTCAGTGTTCAGATTGGAGCGTTGGGGTCTGACTATCTGGGCTTTATTTTTTAAGGCCTGAATGCTAAGCGATGGACATGGGCTAGATTGGGACCCCGTGTGAAAATGAAAAAAAAATTGTTGGTATGTGTGAAGCGCATGCATGGTTACCGCCAGGGAAACAGTCTAACCGTTCACGGATTTAGGCATCCGTGAATAAGTTCTAAGGCGAGAGAGGAATTTAGGACAATTTTTGGAGGTGCTCACCTCGCCAGAGTCTCCGGCAAGTGACCCAAAACTTGAGAAAGTTGAACTTTGCTCAGATTGCTGAACTGAGCTGAGGCAATGATTAGATACTATTGGAAAAGTGATTGGTGATGGTGGCATCCGTGAACAAGTGGTAAATTGAGAGAGGAATTTGGGACAATATTTAGGGGCGCCCACCCGCCCAGAGTCACCGGCAAGTGACCCAAAAATTTGAAAAATTTTGTGAAAAATTGAAATTTTCTCAGAATGTGGGACTGAGCTTAGGGGGTATTTTCTGCAGGGGGGTATTTTCCGCAGGGGGTATTTTCCACGGGGGGTATTTTTTGCGGGGGGTATTTTCCGGTTGGGATATTCGCCGGGGGTAAACGCCGGCCACCGTTCTTATATGCCCTCAGGGCATAAATTAAAACCCTTGCCCCGAGGGTTGTGGGGGAGTGTCCTCCTCAAAACATATTTTCTATCTGTAAATAAACTACGCTGAACAAAATGGCTATCTAAAAATTTTGATTGAGTGTGTTTGAGGGAATGATGGGCGTGAGGGGGGGGGGCTAGTTGCCCTACAATCACTTTCGACTGTTAAAAAGGGCACTAGCCACTCCAATTTCCAATCGAATGAGCCCTTTTCGAAGTTTCTACGGCAACTCCTTCGATACGAAGTGCCCGGGTATGGAAACAAAAAAAAAATAAATAATACATTGTGCCAACATCGATTTTTACTTAGGCAGCGCTATTGCGCTGCCTATGATATCTTATAATATTCTTTATGTTATTATATTTTGTACATCCTTGTTTCGTAATAACGAAATAGCGTTGACTGAGTAGAGAGCGATCTGTTAAATCTTTTTTTTTTTCATGTCTTCATATTTCAAAAACAGTTAGGGATTCGACCAATCATAATTTTAAATGTGGTGCTTTTTTAAGGACCAACGCTGATTGGAAGGCAATAGTTCCCCTTTTTGTGAATGTTGTGCTTCTGGGTGTCCCTACGGCCCAATATTGCTTGGGAGGGAATTTTTAATTAGACATTTAGGACACAAAGTTCTAAAGTTATACGAAATAATGAATGCAGAAAACATGGTCCGTGCAATGATGTCACGTTGAAGGATTCTGTAGACCCATTGATGGTATGGGGCGTCGAAAAATATTCACATTTTACTGGCCGTTTTATATATATATATATATATATATATATATATATATATATATATATATATATATATATATATATATATATATATATATATATATATATATATATATATATATATATATATAGGGACGGAAAATCTGTCCCCCAACCTCGCGGTAGCTCGGATCGAATCCCTGACCACGTACTGCCAAATCACTGCGTTACCACAGTATCATAAACAATATCCTAAAAAAGTCTAAAATATCTCTAATGTCTTTATCATAAATAAATCTCATTAAGATGAACCGAATCTGAAATTAATAAGCGTTTCAATGTACAGACGTATCCCTCCCCTCCCCCTTGGGGGCTATATTTGTAGTTATACGTGCCCTTTACTGAAAAACCACATTGAAAAATAAAAAAAAACTTGTTTTTTCCTGTGAGTTAAAGCAGCATTCTTTTCTTCAATAACATCTAATAAAGAAAAAAAATTAAGCGTTTTATAAGTGTACTTTTTTTGAATTGATTGCTTGAATTGAAAGTTTTGATGATCTGGTTTATATTCCATATATTTCAGAGGAAGTATTTGGAAGGAAGAAAATACACAGGAAATTTAGGTGAATGTTAGGGCTAGAATTTTGTGACCTCTTTTTTGCTCGGCAGTTTCATATAAATTAAATTAAAACTTTGAGTTCTGCTGATAACTCATCCCAGATCTTAAGGCTACTGTATCTATGCACTCCCCTTCCAAAATCTGTTCAGAAGTTCGCCCTTTACTCCCTCTCATAAAGTTCCAATTTCTTTCAGATGCTTTTTTATCATCTTTCCTTAGTCCAGTCGAGGAAATCCTGCTTTTCCTTTGACCTCAGATGTATTTCTAAAAAGCACAATTTTTAGCGACCTATCATAAATATCTGCACAAAATTAACTTATCCCCCTCCCCCGGATCTACCACTGGCTTGTGAATTGTGATACATGCTTGCCATAAAGCTTTTTATTTTTCTCTAATATTGTCTTTCGTTTCTATCTCATTCAGTATAGGCTTCAGCGAGATGTAATGTCACTTTTCTCCTAAATGTAGCTGTGAAGCATCAGTTTTAAGGAGGATGTTCAAATAATTTGATGATTTGGCGCCGTTACTTTCACGTTACTTTCATATATTTCTTCCGAATTTGTGCAGAGCCAAAAAATTTGGGCTATTTTTTTGTTTTCACCTTTTATGTAAATTTTTTTATCAGTTTCTGTTTTTCTCTTTAATCACATTTTCTCTTTTACAGTGAAGGAGTCAGAATTGAAAATTGTGCCAAAAATATAGACGTTCGAAAATTTGCTTTTTCCTGGCTACAAATAGTGACATTTCCGCACAAATATCGACCTCCTCCTGGATCCTACGGCCAAGTCCAGTCCTAAAGTTCTGTTCTTTTGGAATTTATTTTATTTGTCTGCTGTATCTTTCCTAATTATTTATTTCCATAGTTTAAACAAAAGTAGATAAATCATTTCTTCCCCATCAACGATGTCAGTTACCGTACGTCCGGTTGAAAGGATAGCAGCTTTTAACCCGATGGAAGATGTCTTTTCAACTTTATATGTAGGATAAAAAGCGATTTTTGATAAAAAAAAATCTTATCCTAACTGTTTTGGGTGCAGATTTTGCTGCAATTTTTTTAACTTAGCTTGATCGTTTAGCTATGCCATTTGTGGTCTGATTGAGATATTACTTCTTTTCAAAAATCGAAACTTTAAGCCTTATTTGGTTGAAGCCGCAAGCTTTTTCTGCAGCATTCTTTTCTGTTTCCTTTTTTTATCTCAGCCTCGCCCTTTCTCTTTTTTTCTCACTCTCTCTCTCTGTCTCTCTCTCTCTCTCTCTCTCTCTTTCGTTCAATCTCTCTTGCTTGTTAATCACTCTTTTTTGATAGTCTTGAATATTATTTGTATGTTTAGGTTACGAGCGTTAATTTTGTAATTTGATTATATATATTATTCTGTACTCTTTAAGTTCGAAAAATAATCCTAATTGGTCGATTTTGCTCTGGTTCTTCTTAAGGGTGTTGTTTTATTCCAGCGGTTTTGTAATTTAATTCAGCATCTTTCCTTTCCTATGTTTTTGTTGTTACATAAAAGCTTCTAATTATTTCTATGTAAAAACTTCAGCTAAATCCCATCTCAGTAACTGATTCCATTTTTGTGTTTGTATTTAGTACATTTTGCCATTAAAAGATGCGATAATTCATTTTATCTCTTTTTGCTGTGGAAAAGTTTATATTGCATTTAATTTTTAATTCAAAGCTTAGACCCGTGCACACATTGTTCATATATCCTCTTTACACTTATCACCTCTATTACCTTCTATTATGTTGTCTGTGAGGTCATTATTTGAAATCAATAATCCTTTAGCCTCATTTTTTTTGCCAATTTTCACTATTCTTCCTAAAATATGAAAAAAAATTGGAATCTCCACTTTGTCACTTAGTTCTCATATAGTAATACCTAATACATACACTTACTTAATACATGATAATAATACTTAATTTATACTTGAAAACTTAGGCTAATTCATAGGTAGTCATTATTTTTAATGACAATATCATTAAAAATCATTATTAAAAATGACAGTACCAAAAAAATATTATTATTTTTACCTATCCTGTTAATTTCTGTTCCATTTTTTGAAATGAATATTTTTTGAATTTTTGAAATGAATAAAATTGGAATATCCACTTAGTCACTTGGTTCTAATATATTAATAATTAATACCTAAAATTAATTAATATATTATAATAATACTTAATTAATACTTTAAGACTTACACTAATTCTTAGTTAGTCATTACTTTTAATGTTAATATCCTTAAAAATCACAATTAGAAATGAAAGTACCGAAAAAATATAATTATTTTTACATATCCTGTTGATTTTTGTTCCATTTTTTGAAATGAATATTTTTTGAATTTTTGAAATGAATAAAATTGGAATATCCACTTAGTCACTTAGTTCTCATATAGTAATACTTAATACCTACACTTACTTAATATATTATAATAAAAATTAATTAATGCTTTAAGACTTACACTAATTCTTATGTAGTCATTACTCTTAATGTTAATATCTTTAAAAATCACAATTAGAAATTAAATTACAGAAAAAATATAATTATTTTTAAATATCCTGTTGATATTTGTTCCATTGAAGTGAATCCTTGAGAGTCTTTATCTTGGTCAAGGATTCATTTTAATTTTTTATGTTTACGTTCATGTAGTGAACATTTGTTGACATATAAAAGTTTTTTCTTTATTTCTAAATAAAAACTTGGGCTAATTCCCTTTTGGTCAACAAATCATTACTTTGACTGCACCTCTTTTCTGAAAGTTTTTGTCATTTTTTTGAAAATCTAACAAAAAAAACACAAAAGTATGTAAAAAAGAAAAGAAATAATAATGAAAATCTGGGTATTTTTACTGTGTCGTCATATATAAATTTCTACTTAAAAACTTATAATTTACTTTTAATTATTCAAAACATTTGTTTATATTCATAATTCACGGGCTGTACTGATATATTTATTTATAGTCCTGTCGATTTTAAAATATTTTTTTAAAAAACCATGAAAGGATTATTTATTACTTATTAAATCTTTACTTCCAATTTGGTCTGTTTAATTTCCTGCTGATGCATTTATACTTATCTTTTTCTTATTTCTACTCCTATTTAATGTCCCCGCACTAAACAATTAGACTAATTCACATGTTGTCTCAATATTATTCAGTAGTCATGTTTTTCATTTAACAATAAATATTTTTTTAATTATTAAAAAAAAATTAAAATAAATAAAAAAAATATGAAACTGAAAAATAAAATAAACGCAGTTACAAATTTTTTTTTGTCATTTAAAAAAAATTATCTAATCACAGAATGAATTGACAAATTACAGTTCTTGATATGCTTTTTTTTTTTTTTTTTTTTTTTACCCCCGGAGGTGGTTGTCAGGCTTTTATATAATTTTTTTAGCCAAATATTTTCCTTTGTTCTTTTGATAAACTGTTTTTAGTAAAAATATTTTAAGGTTTTTACAATTTTAATTAGAAAAAAATTGGATTAGTTCATATTTTGTAATGTATTTTTATTCAAAAGGTACGGGGGGATTCTCTTATCTGTAGTCTCTGGCAATCTTAATTTCTGTGTTAGTCTTACTGTATTAAATTGTACTATTGTTTATCAATATATTTGATACGTGAAAAACAAATTATATTCTTGTACCGGTGTATGGTGGAAATTTCCCCTTTTAAACTACAATTTAAGTAACCCCCGAGGGGGGGGGGTGTAGAACACTCTTGGGCTATTTCTCTTGAGAGAAAACAGGTTGAGATTCTTCACACAGTTCTGCTTTCTATACGTTCTTTTAGATCTACCTGAGTCAGGTTGTATCACGTCCTTTTTTTGGGGGGGAGAGCAACCCAAATGGGTATACAAAACAATATAGGGAGTAGCCAAATCAATTACAACACAATGTCAGTCATTAATTACATGACTATCAGTCTTACTAAGTGAGGGGTGTGCGATCGCCTACCTGCCTGGAGCAACCCTTAAATGATCGTTCGTGGTTGCCCTGTATCTTTCATAAATAAAATTAAATGATTAGGTACTAACAAATATTACTATATATCAATAATTTTGAATATTGGATTACCTTCTTTCTTCTATACATGCTAAAATCATTATGTATCTTGTGGGAAGGTACAAAGTACATTTGAGTCTAATGTAAGTGGGTAATTATATAGACAAAGTTGTTAACTCACGTCGAATATCAACCTGGTGGGATGCCTCCGTCTGGTTGTCTCTCACCCATACCTCTTATTAAGGGGTAGTATTTGAATATTAAAATATATGTTATATTAATAATTTTTATGTGTCGAACTCATGACGAAAATTGACCAACTGATTCATAGAGCGTAATTATGTTTTACCAAAGTAAATAAAGGGGATTGGCCCTCTATATTATATTACATTGGTCATAATTCTGTGGGGGGGTAGAATTGATGTTCTTCTAAAATTCGGAGGTGGGAAGGGGGGGGAGATTACTGTCATGATAAGGACATACAGGGGGTCAATAAATTACCTGTGTATATTTTAGGACAGCATTCTTTCCGGAGAGGTGTAATTCGGTCCAGTCTAGAGGTGGTGTGTCCAGAAGAGAGGTTAATACTTATGTAGAAGTATGAATGAGATTAATCTACGTCAAAATAGATATTGGTGTATCACAGTTAATTAAAAACTTTCGCCAAGGCTGGTTCGGAATAAAAATGGACGTAATTATTCAACATAAACGTTTGTGATAAAGGACTCCATATAAGTCATTTATATTTTTATTTTACTTCACGCATCTAAAATACTTGCAAGATATTTTTTTTTATCTAGATTTTTGAAAAAAAAATATTAATAAATACGTTATTGCACGTAATTATAAATCTATGGTAGAACGTTCGTGTTATAACACTGGCAGCCACTATTTAATAGCTATTTTTAATAAATACTTAATTATTTTAAGACGTACATTAATATCCAACTACGTTGAATAGTAAATTAACAAAGTGACTAAATATAAATAAGTAAATAAAGTTTCAAAAAGATTAAGGATAAAAAAAACCCGGACAAAATAAAAAGAAAACAAACAGTTAATTAAAACATGTAGTTTGTGTGTGGTTTTGTGTTTGTGGGGGTGAGTTTTATTCGTATATTTTTTACTCTCTCTTTTTTTAGTTACTTCTAGGTTAATTTACTTTTCAACTTACACTAATATACTCTTATATACTTTTCTTAACTGAGGATGCGAGAGGAGGTTTCAACCGAAATATCTGTAAATTTATCTTTCATGTCTTTGCATATTTATCATATTTATCACCTCTCCAAATAACGAATTTGGCTTCTGAAACATTTAACTGCGGTGAATTGGAAATTAAAACATTGCTCTTCATTTTTGTGTTTACTGACTTGCAAAGTATGATAGTTGCCTTTAAAAAACCAAACTTTGGAGATGACCGTTGATCATTGGATAAAAATAAGCCTTATTTTAATAGTTTTAATTTAAAATTAAATATTCTTTACATTTTTTTTTTTCGATTTGCCCAGCGTGAAGTATGAATACAAAAATTAAAATGTTATAAATTTGAATAAAGTCAACTCTAGTACTGAAAGATGTACCCAGTATTTTTTTTCGGAGGAGATTTTATTCAAAACAATTTTTTTTTTTTGGGGGGGGGGTGTACGCAAAAAACAAAAAAAAAACATACAAAATTTGTTTAAAATTTGAAAATTTGAGTTTGTCAAAATTTGAGGGGGGGGAATGTTTCGCTTCCTCCCCGGGGTTCGGGGGTGGTTAACCACCCCCCAACCCCAACTCTGGGTATTGCAGTGATATTACTTGGCGAAGTAAATATGATATATGTCAATTATTTATTATAATAAGTATTTTAATGAATCTGCTATCATTCAAAAAAATTAAATGATTCAACTATGATTTAATTGATAATTTTATATAATTTTTAAGTTCATAATTACTTTATATTTATAATTATTCTTATTGACTTTGTTACCAAGGCATGCAGCTGAGGGTGGGGGGATTTGAGATAAAAATGTCCCTTCCCTCTTTTTCTCCAGAAACTGATTTATCAATTAAAACGAGCTCAATTCACTAAGATTAATGTATTTTTAAGCCTAACAGCGCAGCAGAGGTTAGTTCAGTGTGGTCTGGTCTGGTGTGTGTTAGTATGTACTGTTGTAGTGTATTTACTTTCAACTGACTGTGTTGGGTTGGAGTATTTTATCTTGTTGTTTAGATTATATACCCATATGTTCCAAGGCCTAACTCTAAAAAAATTATCAAAAAGCAAAATGATAAAACTTAATAATAAAATTTGTTGAAAATCCCTGTATGTTGCCGGTTCAAACAAGGTGCCACATACCTACCTTTGTACTAAAGTTGAGATCAAGGCGGGGTTATCGCTGGAGGGGCGAAGGGACTAATTTATTACTCAAATAAATATTTTGAGCCTTTGTACTAAACAAATATTTTTATGATAATGATTCTTCTAGTAAATTATAACTAGACACTTATTATTTTTTTCTGTGTAGACGCAAATGACTATAATTCTCCAGGTGATGATAAGACAATATTGTTGATAATGTGTGAACGTGCTGAGATGTTTTTATAATAAGCTTTGCTTTACAGGGATTTACACGTGGCCCTTTTCTCACCTAAACCTGCAGGAGAAGTTAGGATTTAAATTGAATTTCTTATCAAACCCTTGTCATTTACGAAAATTCCTCCCCTTTATAATCCCTCCTTTCCGATCACTCCGCTTTATAATTCAGAAAAACTTTCATTAGTTGATAAATATGTCATCATATCGTATCATCATAATGACATATTTATTCTTATTCTAAGTTTTTGTAAGCTCTTACGATAGAAGTCAAAGAAAAGAACCTCATTGGAAGAAAATTACACTCGGTGGGAGCCCCCTCGCCCAGAAAGAAATTAGTCAATGGAAAATTGTGGAGACCGCTGTAACGAAAACTCATTCTTCCAAACGCGTCCTCGTTATCTAACACGACCCCCTTACCGGTCCCCTACCGTTTCCACGGGAGGATCCCGGATTTTTAGGGGGAGGGGGGGGGCAAAGAGTGTTAGGCGCTACCCGGTCTTGAGTAGAAATTTATTTACAGTAACCTACTCGAGAAGCTGTTAGGGGGAGCGCCCGGGCCCCCTCGCCCCTCACCTGGATCAGCCATTGAACGCCGATGCAAACAAAACTGGTCTAGACCGCGCTGATTTGTTATTTCAGGCTCGCAGCACCCTGGATCTTCTTCCTCCCTCTCCATGCTGCAGGTTATGGTGGGATTTTCAATATTCCTTCAAAAGAATTTAATAAAATTTATTGCAGGAAAACTATAATGGTCAATGAAATTAATATTTATTACTTTTGGTATCCACGGGGTGTACTTTTAATATCTTTTGGCAGATTAATGACCCAAATTAGTATATTTAAAATTGACCTAATTCTTAAAAGGAAGAAGATGAAATTTAACTTATAGCTTTGATGGGAAAGTATTTTTAAGAGACTGTAGAACGTTTTCTTCTTAAAAATGTTGGTAGAGAGTATTAGAATTTATAATTTGAGTCGTTGCAAAGATAGGCGTATCACCGTCGTATAAAACTGGTACACATATTACATAGACAAAGTTATATAATACAAATACCCAACTGAGTAATATTTTTTTAATCCGTAAATATGGTTTGTGCGCTTGGCTATAATAAGTTTCTTCCAAAAATATTTTCATGATCATTATCTATTAAAAGAAAGCTTATTCAGATTGTTCCATCTTTCCAAAAACGAAAAAATGCCAGAGAATTAAATATAGATCTAGAAATTATCGTGTATTTTGTTGGGGTTCGTTATGAATTCTAAATCTATGATTGTTCAATAAATATATTTTAACAAACACAAATTGATAGGTTGAATATTAGATTTGATATACTCGGTTGAATTGATTTAGTTATTGATCATTTGATAGGCAAATGAATACTCTTTTCAGAATATATATGTATCATTAGGAATATCTCAAAGGGACGCCTAATACCTGAGTCCTTTTCAGTAACATGCAGTATAAGCCTGTAGAACATCTGTATTGTATACTTGTTGTCTGTGGTATTTGCTCTGAGTACATTTGTCTAGTCAGGTGATCTTTAATGCATGTTTGTGATTTTCCTAGTTTCGACTTGGAACAAGTATTTTGTACATTTTTGATTCATAATTAAAAATTTGTTGTCTTGCATTTGTTTTATTTGTGAAAAATAGGCCTGTTGGATCTACCAAATTAAAGGAAGATCATGCTTAATCTTTTTTCTAAATGCTATTACTGAACATATTGCAAGTCACTATCTACCAAGAATTTTGAGTGTGGGATACACACTTAGACATATATTAAGAAGTTGCCTAAAACTCCGTCTCTTGTACTCCAAAACACCCTTACCTCTGAATGCTAGCCAGACACGGGCAAAAGAAATCCGCTGCAATGATACTCCCCCTCTCCTTTGGAAATGTCTTCGACAAAGGTGATGTCTTCACCTTTCATAATCTTCCCCTAACCAAATTGGGTTAAGGATTAAGCAGAAGCAATACATAGAAAAAAAACTTTTAATTACCAGATTGTTAAACAAACTTAATTGTTTTATCAACTCATCATAAACTGAAGTCCAAGACCAAAAAGGAAATGATTAAGTCGCCTCTTTTTTGCGGACCGGAGATACAGACAACTCAGGGGACGTATGACTTGAATGGGCCAACTGTAACCACACGCTCTAAATTGTGAACTTATTAATGCGAAGCCAAATTATTTTTCAATCAGGTTTAGGCTACACGAATTTAAATGAGAGAAAAGGACATTTTGAAGAGCAATAGAAAACAGATTTTTCCCTGAGAAAAAAGGACAGTTGTCCAGAAATTAAATGGATGACTTACTATGTTATCCTTGTCATCCAACTGCTACTACTACTGATTACTCACTGCAGCACGAAGTCGCTTCGGGCCAACATAGCTGTAACCCCCTCCTCCATCATCGTCTATTTAAAGTTTAAACCTTTAACCCCTCCTCTGGAGTTCTAATGTCCATTAAATCCTTCCTCATGACCTCTTCCAACTCTATGCGGGGACGACTTGATTTTCATTTGTTCAAAAATCTTTGGCCAAAAAGCACACTCCTTGGCAGCCTGTCATCCGTCATCTGTAAAATGTACACAAGCAATCACTTTTTCAGTGTAGCACTAGTAAAAAGGATCGGACCCATTTTCAATAATGCTTGTTGTTTGACAGACGGTCAGTCAAATGGTTGCCTAAAAAATATCCTTAAACAATTCTTCTTAATATACGCCTCAACATCTTGACTGACTAATTCAAACGCTTCGAGCTGGGCGTATTAGGATTTTCAGAAACTCATATTCCAGTGGTATGGACATGAGATTAGGGGATATAGAATTTATTTACTCAGGCAGGACGGATGGGGTACATAGGCAGGGAGTATGGCTCATGATGAATAAGGAAGTTGGTGAGTCTTGTTTGGGTTGGGAAGGTATTGATAATTGGATGCCAGTGACTCCTTTTATGACAAAAATATGAAGGGTATCAGTCATATTAGCATGTATCTCTGTAGAACCCACTAATTGAAATAGTAGTGAATCAGATTAATTTTTACTTTCAACTACAGGATTAAATAAACAGGGTCAGAGGTAGACATGGGGTATTTTTATTAGGAGATTTAAATGCCTAGGTAGGTAGAAACAGGGATAGAGGGTATCCTGGCCTTGGTAAATTAGGTGTAGGAAAATGAAACAGTAATGGTTACAGACTATTACACTTTTATAGGTGCAACAAGTTATAACCAATACAGCATTGGGTCATAAAATGCCCCATAAGTTAACATGGCATCCATATGTTTGGAAGACAGCTGACCTTACTGATAATGTTATTATAAAATAAAGACTGACAGGATCGATGCAAGCAACTAAGATATACAGGAGTACTGTTATTGATGTTAAAAGTAACGATCACCATCTAGAAGTAGGTATAATTAATCTAAAGCTGAAATTTAGGAAGGGTACAATCCGGGATGATATAACGTTGGCAGGCTCTAGGATGAGTATCAGAAATAAACTTATAAATTTTCTAGGAATAGTTGAATACTTAACTGGCGAGTTTAAAATTTGACAATGTAGAAGATGGACGAAATATTTTTTTTTAAATAGTTTGTGAAGTCGCTAATGGTGTCTTAGGAAAAAAAGTTAGAAACGCAGCTAGGAATATTAGAGAAAATGTCTTATGTTTACTAGAGAGGAGTAGGGGCTTGTACAATAATTATCTGAGTGATTGATCATATGAAGCAAGAGGAATGTAAAAAAGTAGAGATAGCATTAAGATATTAATTAAGGAGTTGTGAAATAGAGGCTATGGACATGGGCGTAGGGAGGGGGAGGCAGGGGGGGGGGCAACTGCCCCCCCATCACCTTAACTTTACTTTCACAAGTATAATAAAAATTTAGATACAAATTATATTTTCGACCTCACAAATGCCTTCATTAAGGCTAATAACTCAATAGGCCACAGTGGTTCTACATTTATATATAAAGGCAATTATATAAATACATAAATAATGGGTACGGGGCAGCTGCCCCCTCCCCTAGGCACGAAGTTACGCACACATATGCCGCCCTCCCTTAATGGCCGCCTCCCTACCATTATCGACTGCCCCCCCCTAGACAATAGGCTGACTACGCCCAGGATGCTGATGTTTATATTACTGTCTATCAAATTATGAAATATGTACCCCCCTCCTCCTCCAATACACTTATATTTTTTATTTGACGATTTTACTTGAATGAGACCATGATATAATAATTTGTTGTTTCCCATAGTAAATGATAACGAATACTTCAAATAATAAATATAAGTATAGGTATAATAAAATGACACACCCCTGTCATTATTTTCCATTTAAGCATAAATTATGTTTTGGCCTTGAGTAGGCAGGTGATTTGTCGGCTCTAGCACTGTTAATTTTTGCTAGATTTGAGTTTGACTCTGCTTTTTATTCTTATTTTTGGTCGTGTTGATTGTATTTTATTTGTTGATTGTGATTTGTGGTAGTTTTATGTTTGGAAGATTGTTTGACTTGGTTTCTGACCATTTTGGTCTTAATTGAGCTCTTCACTTTTCTTTGAAAAACTAGTTTTGTGGAAAAAGTATTTTAAATTATATAAATATAATTCAGCGTCATTCAGCAAGGGTCGCTTGAACCCCTGCCTCTACTTATGGACGCCCATGATCCTATCAAACAGTTCGTGCTAACACCCGGCTCAATAGTAACCGAAACTCTGTCAAACAGAATTTTAATACCAATAGATACATCAGAAGAATCAGATTTGTATGCTGGTTTCAAGTATATAAGTTTCATCAAGGTTAGGCTGACCCATCAAAAGTTACTCGCCTGTGAAAATTTGCCTTATTTTCTAAAAAAGGGAGAAACAACCCCTAAAATTAATAAAACTCTAATGAGAATCACATAATCAGAGAACCCAACTCTATAAATATCAAGCACCTATCTAAAAACTATTGAATTTCGCATTTTTGGCCAGAAGAAACATAACGGATACGTGTTTATTGTTTTGTTTGTTGTTTTTTTTTTGTTTTTTTTCCAGGGTTCCTTGTATCAATACATTAGTCAGATAATATCATGCAATGCCTCATTAGAACGTATATTAATATCTCTAGTGTCTTTTTTAGTGACCAAAAAAATTGGAGGGCAACTTGACTGCCTCCCATGTTCATTTTTTTCTTAAAGTCACCCAATCAAAACTTTAAGATAACCATTTTTTTTAGTATGGTCGAATATCTTTTTAATATGTCTTTGAGGATTGCTTAATTCCCCACAGTTTCTAGGAGAAAGGGCTGCAGGTTGTAATCTTTGCCCATTGGCTACATATAGCCTAGTATTGGTTATTGGGAAGTATAAAGTATACTGGTGTTTTCAGGAGTAATTTTTTTCTTGTTGGGGGTGGGGGTTGGAGTAGGGGTGACGGGGGAGGATCTTTCCATGGAAGATATTTCCTTGGGGGAAGGAATATTTCCATGAAGGGGGCGTCAGATTTCCCAGCATTATTTAAAAACGATCAGAAATTAAATAAAAAAAAAACAAATTTTTTATCAACTGAAAATAAGGAGCAACATTAAAACTTAAGACTAACAGAAATTATTACGTATATGAGGGGGTTTGACTCCAAGTAAAAAACTCGCACTTTAAGTAAAACAATTTAGTTCTTTCAAAATATCTATCTATTCGAAATAACAGGCTTTTTTGTTTAAGGGGCTTGTGATTTGAACAAAATTCGAACTTTAGCGCAAAGAGCGAGGTATTGACTAGGGAGCGAACTCCCTAATATACGTAAAGAAAACATACGAATATAAAAATTCGTTACGTAAGTTAATTCGTAAGTTACTTCAGAAAAATTTTTCAAGAAAGCCAATTAGCCAAAAAAATGGAAAATTAATATGCGAATTTCGTTTCAAATATTCATGTACGGTGAGCCAAAATCAAAGCTGCATTAATTCAAAAACGTCCATAACTGAAAGTAAGGAGTGACATTGAAACTTAACACGAACAGAAAGGAGTCCGTTTATGAAAGGGGTTGTCCCCTCCTCAGCGCCTTGCGCGTTACGCTAATGTTTTTTTATTGTTTTACATAAAATCGTGTGTCAGAGACAAAATTTCGCGCCAAGAGCGCGGCGGTGTGGAGGGGACAGGCCTTTTAATATACGGAATAATTTCTGTTCGTTTTAAGTTTTAATGTCGCTCCTTACTTTCATTAAAAAAAAAAAAAATCTTTTTTTAGTTAATACGATACAAGGATAGGACCTTCGCTATAGCTCTGCTATCGGCGGAATCAAACACTTGCTCATAATCTACAAAGCTAAGGACTAAAGGGTTCGGATGACTGAGGCACTTCTCAATTATCAATCTAAAAATAAAAAATTGATCCTCTCACCTTTCTAAAAGCACAGTGCTCTTCTTTTAAAAATTATCATCTTATCATCTTTCTTATAGACGGGCTGAATTAAAGTTTTCCTAAAAGTGCTTGGCACTTCCCCTTTTTCAAAAACTATATTAATGATCTTCAGTAATTTATTTCTAACTTCACAACCACTATATTAAAAAGAATCTCATTTGCCTGTCTATCTGCAACTTGGACCTTATTATTTCTTAATTATTTTACTACTGTATCTAATTTTTTCTGGTAAAATAAATCTGCCTTTAATTCCAAAGTGTCACAAACTTTTTCATTCTTTTCTATATCATTTCCTGTAACTTTGTCAAACAGTTCGTGGTTACAAACTGTAAGTAAGGAGAGATACGACTAAATAGTAACCAAAACTCTAAGAAACAGAGTCTTGATAACAGTAGATACATCAAAAGAATCGAATTTTGATGTTTATTCAAGATATGTAAAATTCATCAAATTCAATGGTACCCATCAAAGGTTACGAGCTAGAAAAAAAGTCACAAATTTATTAAAAAAAGGGGAAACACCCCCAAAACATCAAGTGATCTTAATTAAAATCATTTCATCGGATTAAGCATACCAGATAACCGCGCTGCAGTGGTTTAAAGCTCATATGTACAAAAATGTGGAATTTTTTATTTTTTTTTTGCCTGAATATTGATCACGGTTGCGTGGTCATTTTTTTTTTCTTTTTTCCCAGGGTTTTTAATATAAAAACAGTGATAGTAAAATATAGGGAGAGGGCTCATTTGAGTGGAAATCAAAAATTCTAGTGGCCTTTTTGAGCTACCAAAAATATTGGATGGCAGCTAGCCCCCCTCCCGCGTTCATATTCTCCCCAAAGTAACCCGATCAAAATTTTGAGATAACCATTTTGTTCAGCATAGTCGAAAAATCTAATAATTATACAATTGATATAGCCGGATTTCCCAACATTATTTAAAATACGATCAGAAATTAAATACAAAACAATTTTTTTCAACTAAAAACAAGGAGCAGCATTAAAGCTTAAAACGAACAGAAATTACCAAACAGCTCGTGGTGACGAACTGTAAGTAAGGAGCGATGCGACTCAATAGTAACCAAAACTCTAAGAGACAGAGTCTTGATAACAAGAGAAACCTCAAAAGAATCAATTTTGATGCTTATTCAAAATATGTAAAATTCATCAAATTTAATGTTCCTCATCAAAAGTTATGAGCCTGGGAAAATTTGCCCAATTTTTGAAAAAGGGGGGACCCCCCCCCAAAAAAAAGTCAACTGATCTTGATGAAAATGACACCAGCATACCAGAGAACCCTACTGTAGAGGTTTCAAGCGACAATGTGCAAAAATGAGGAAATTTGTATTTTTTTGCAAGAAGATAGATCACGGATGCGTGTTTATTTACTTTTTTCCAGGGATGATCGTATTGAACCAGTGATCCTAGAAGATCGGGAGAGGGCTGATTTGATCGGAAATCAAAAGTTCTATTGCCCTTTTTATGTGACCGAAAATATTGAGGGGAAGCTAGCCCCCTTTCCACGCTCATTTTTCCCCAAAGTCGCCCGATCAAAGTTTGAGATAACTATTTTGTTCGACATAGTCGAAAAATCTGATAACTATGTCTCTGAGAAGGACCTGTCTCCCTCAGTCCCTGGGGAAAGGGCTGCAAGCTATGAACTTTGCCCCGTGGTTACATAGTTTTGGCTATTGGGATGCCTACAGACGATTGTCGGGTGTGTGTTCGGGGGGCGGGGGGGGGGTGATTTTTAGGATCTTTCTATGGTTAATTTTTCGCGAGGAATAGAACTCTCCATGAAGGGGGAGCCGGATTTCCCCGAATTATTTAAAAAACGATCAGAAATTAAATAAATAAAAAAAGTTTTTTTTCAGCTGAAAGCAAGGAGCAACATTAAAACTTAAAGGGAAAAGAAACTATTAAGTATATGAGGGGGGGTGTCCCCCTCTCAATACCTCCCTCTTTACGCCAAAGATTTTTTAGAACTTTTAAAAGAGTTTATTATTCTAATTAAACGGCGTTTGGGATTCAGGAGTCATTCTTAAATAAGTATAACAGAAAGTCAAACTTTAGCGTAAAGAGCGAGGCATTAAGGAGGAGGGGTATGCCCCTCATATACGTAATAATTTCTGTTCGTTTGAAGTTTTAATGTCGCCCCTTACTTTCAGTTGAAAAAAAATTATTTTTATTTAATCACGGTTAAGTATATTCTCAAGATGAAGGTTCTCAGTACGCAATGCTTTTAAAAAATTCAATTCCTCGAAATCACTCTTCCTTTCACAGGGAAAGGATTCCCTTCGAGACACATTTCAAAAAATCACATTAATTACTTGCATCAACTGCACAAACAGAATGACGTCACCTAATACCAAAGAAATAATGTGTAAAACACCTTTCCATAACGCCATCTCAATAATAAGTTTGGTGACGTCATGGGTCTATAAAACAAGAAAGCTCACAGCACAATAACCTCAGTAATGAAAGTTATCTTTGCGTGAACAGTTTGTCTCAATATTTGTGTAACCTTTAAGATTGTAATTTCTTGAAAGTATGATACTTCATCAACAGAAATTTGTAAATCCATGGGACTTGGAGTATGGTCGACAGTGCCAAAATGCGATATACAAAATATCGGTTCTGCCTGATGATGCAAGTTATAGAGCTAGTAGCAGTGATTATGTGTATTTCCAACAAAATGCTCCTGGTTCAGAAAAACACAGTTTGACAATGAAGAAAAAATGTACTGTAAAAATGTTCCCCGTCAAAGAATTTTTTCAAAGACTACGGAGCTTGGAGAAGATGCTTCCGGGAAAGTATTCTTAGCTACAAGAAACCGTGATTGAAAACGAGCAGCTGTAAAAAAGATAAATTTAAAACGAACTAACCAAATCCAATTGGACTCTGGCAAAATTTTACCAAAGGAAGTATATTTTTTGAACAAAGTTAGAGATATTAATGGTTGTATGAAGTTACTGGGTTATTATATTGTCGGAGAGGAATGCTGGATTACAACAGAGTATCATCAGAGCTCAATAACATTGACTGAATTTATCAACAAAAATGAACAGCTGAGTGAAAATAAAGTTATCGATCTTTTTAAACAAGTAATATCTATAGTCTTGAGATTGGAAATGGCCGGCATTACACATAGGGATCTAAAAGGGGACAGTATCCTTGTTGACGAAAATGAAAATATATTGGTTATTGACTTTGGATTAGCTGAATCTTTGGAGAAGGCAGATGAAATGATCTGTGGCACTCCTGGTTACTGGCCTCTAGAAGTTGATTCCTGTGAATTGTTTCATATGATACATATGACAGGACCGGTAACTAATTGGTCTCTAGGTATTATATTGGGATCACTCTTGATTGGCAAAGAACCCTTTGATAACGGGAGAAGCTCTCTTAAGGCTAAAGGTGTGACAGACTTGGGATTGCGAAACAGGAAGGCTT